>NW_007733842.1:93270-103751 GCF_000696425.1 Galeopterus variegatus
GAATATTTGCCTTCTCTTTCTCTAGACTGGAGCAGTTTGATAGTAGACAATATATTTGTGTGTGTGTGTGTGTGTGTGTGTGTATATATATATCTTGCAGACAATGTATATCTTGCAGACACCAGCAGAAGTCTTCTGACCCAATAAGTACACAGTATAATTTGATTGGATGGACTAAAGAGGACAAAAATACTTCTGAATAAAATAATAATAATGAGGTAAAAGGCCTGAGGAGTTCTCTGAGACCACTGCTGTAACTCCAGCTAAGATGGCCCATGCCCATTTGTGGCTCTAGAAACAACTGTAACCTTCAACAGCATGTGATTAAAAGGGTTCCAAATTTTTTTGTGCATAATGTCTAATTACTAACAGTTGAAGGTTACACATTATGCCCCCACTCCCACCTCCCTCCCATGATGAAATGACACTATCTTCCTCAGCTGAAAACTGTAGCCAAAGGAGAATCTTCACTGTGCTCCAGGTTCTTGCTGATCTTTTCTTTAATGTTTCATAATCTCTACTTTCCTCCCTTTCTTATTTCTTTTTCCAAAAATTCTTGACTCTATGTACATGAAATTTTATTTATTTTATCAAAGTTGTATGTGCACATAGTTTTAAGATAGAATAGGTTTACATAGTGTGTTAAGAGGTTGGCTTGATGTCCCGAGAGCAGCTGTCACCTATTCTTCAGCTACCCTCTCTAGATTCCTGCTGTTTTGCATCTTCCTTCCCAGGATAACCTTTATTTCATCACGAACTCACCTATGCATTTAATAAAAGAGTGAATTATGTCCAACGTTTCTAGGTACCTTGTGACAAAAGAGTTTTTCCTTGATGCATGCTTTTCCCTGTTGCTAACATTTGAATTATATCTTCTTTCTAAAAATTTCAGATTTAAATGTGATTTTAACTTTTTGAAGTTTATATTCTAAAAGTTGGATTACTTATTTAAGTCAATGATTTTGACTATATCTATCACATGTCTACCAGGTATCAAGCCTGAGTCTTACTGTGGGGTATATAATAATGTATAAAATAGAGGAGCAACAAAAACTAAGATACCCCATTTAGCTGATGTGCTTGTGATACTCTGACTATCTGATGTTTGCAATCTCATATTTACAAATAGAACATTTTATAGTTTAATCTAGAAACATTCAGAAAATATTCTATGATTTTTTTAGACAAAAATCACTGAAACTTTATATTTGTTCATGGTTTTAATACCAGCTGATGATAGGTTGTTATGTTATGTGATTTATTTAAACATATTTATATATGTATATTATTATTTTAATGTGATAATTAATATTAAATAGATTTTCTTCTAATTATTAAATTTATATAATAAAACATTTAAATAGTAAATGCAGATACCAATTTATTTTTAACAACTAAAATATATAACTTTTAATCTTGGCATAATTATTTGGCTATAAGTTGACATATCTAAGTATTGTGTTTAGCCTGGGAAATTCACTTTAATGAATTTTGGAACAGGCCTGGGTCTTAGAGCTGGAAGACTGTATTCCTGAAATAATTCAGTAATTGTGATGTTGGAATATATTATTTTTGAAATTTTATTTTACTAACAGCAAACATGAAATTTAATCCTCATATATGGACAACTAGCGTGAATAAAATATTATATAATTTCATATTCAAGCAGGAATAAATGGCAAAATATAAATTGTGTTGCTTTAATTCACAGTTGATATTTTGTGAAATCTAAGAAAAATATAATTAAAAAATGTTTCAAATAAATGTTAATTAAATCAGCATATTTCATATACCTTAATGCCTTATTATGACAGAAAAATGTAATTAAAACGTTTATATTGGTAATTATGTACTGACACTTAAAAGTTACTTTTTAAAATCTAATCAATAATGTTTTATATCTGACAGATTAATTTCATAGTTAATTTTATTTTTTCTTTGAAATAGACTTTATGTTTTAGAGAAGTTTTAGATTTACAGAAATATTGAGCAGAAAGTGCAAAGTTTTCCTGTATATTCCATTCCCCAATGCACTCACAGCCTTCCCCACTATCAACATCCTGCACCAGAGTCGTACATTTGTTACAATTGATTAACATACATTAATGCATCATCACCACCTACGGTTCATAGTTTACATTAGGATTAATTCTTGGTGTGATATGTATCCACCATAATAGTATCATAAAGAATAGTTTAACTGCCCTGAAAATTTTCTGGGCTTTGCCTATTTATTCCTTCTTCCCCTGTACCCTATGGCAAGCACTAATCTCTTTACCGTCTCCATAGTTTTGCTTTTTCAGAATGTCATACAGTTGGGATCATACAGTATGAAGCCTTTTCAGATTGACTTCTTTCACTTAGTATATACATTTTTGGTTTCTACGTTTTTTTCCCCCTGATTTCATAGATCATTTCTTTTTAGTGCTCAATAATATTCCTTTGTCTTGATGTACCTTGGTTTATTTATCTGTTCACCTACCGAAGGACATCTTGGTTGCTTCCAAGTTTTGACAATCATGAATGAAGCTGCTATAAACATTTGTGTGTAGGTTTATGAGTGAACATAACTTTTAAAAATTTTATTGTAAAATCACAAATTATAATTGTATATATTTATGGAATACAAAGTGTTGTGACTCCTTTAGGTAAACACCAAACAGTGTGATGGATGAATCATATGTTCAGAGCATGTTTAGTTTTGTAAAAAAACTGCCAAACTGTCTTCCAAAGTGTTTGTACCATTTTACATTTCTACTACAAAGAACAAGAGTTTCTGTTGTTCCACATCCTCAGCAGCATTTGGTGTTGTCGGTGTTCTGGATTTTGCCCATTTCAATAGGGTTGTAGTGGTATCTCACTATTTTAGTTTGCATCTCCCAAACAACTTAGAAGTGGAGCATCTTCTCATATTCTTATTTGCCATCTGTATATCTTCTTTGGCAGGTGTTTGTTCTGGTCTTTTATCTATTTTTTAACCAGGTCATTCACTTTTATTGTTGAGTTTTATGAGTTGTTTTATATTTTGGAGAACAGTCCTTTATTGGATATGTCTCTTGTAAATATTCTATCCAAGTGTGTGGCTTGTTTTCTCATTTTCTTGACAGCATCTTTCTTAGAGCAGAGGTTTTTAATTTTAACGAAGTCTAGCTTATCAATTATTTCTTTCATGGATTGTACCTTTCGTGCTGTACCCCCCAAAAAGTTATCTCCATGCTGTCTTAGCCTATTTGAGCTACTCTTACAAATACCATAGATTAGGTGGCTTATAAACAACAGAAATTTTTTTCATAGTTCCAGGGACTGGGAAGGTCAAGATCAAGTTGCCAGCAGATTTGGTGTTTGGCGAACACCCACTTTCTTCATAGATGGACATCTCTCTGTGTCCTCACATGATGGAAGGGGCTAGCTAGCTCTCTGAGGTCTCTTACAAGACACTCATCCTAATCATGAGGGCTTTACATCATGATTTATTCACCTCTTGAAGGTCCTACCTTCTAATATCATCACTTTGGGTGTTAGGATTTCAACACATGAATTTTGGAGGGACACAAACATCCAGACCATAGCACATGCCCAAGGCCATCTAAATTTTCTCCTATGTTATTTTCTACAAGTTTTATAGTTTTGTATTTTGCATTTAGGTCTGAGATCCATTTTGAGTTAAGTTTTGTGAAGGGTGTAAGGTCAATGTCCACATTCATTTTTTGCATGTGGATGTCCATTTGTTCTAGCATTGTTTGTTCAAAAGGGTGTCTTTTTTTCCATCTTATTGCTTTTCCTCCTTTGCCAAAGATCAGTTGACTATATTTATGTAGGTCTATGTAAATAACTGTTAGCATCTAGCATTTAAATCTTCCTGTCCTTCCTGTGAACATTTCTGGTACTCATTGTCCTGTCCTATTGCCTGAAAAAGTTACGTTTTTATTTTTCGTATTACCAATCCTATTTCAGATGACATTCACATTTTGTATACTGATATTTTTAGGTAAATTAGTAGAATAATTAATCCAGGGATGCTATTTCATCATATTACATAACACCTTGAGACAGCTTGCCTGCATATTTATCAGAACACACAGAAATATCAATGTGATCCACTCATTTACACAATTTTCTGAATGACTCTGATGTGCCAAGCACTAGTCTACGTTCCATAATATGGTTAGTAACTTATTGTATATTCAAATAGATTTATATATACATATATACCTATATGTAGGTGTGGATATTTGTTTATCTGTTTGTATGTGTATATATGTATGCATATACATACACATATATGTATATTGTCAAGATAATTTCTGTAATGAAAATATGTGCACAATACATATTGGAGCACAGAATTAGTCATTAAATATTTTAGAGAAAGAAGACAAGATACTTGAACCTAATTAGTTAAAGGTAATTTAAAGATGGTGCTGTGTGGGTGTAAGTGTAAGGGCAGGTAATACTCAGGAAAGCACAAGTAGTTCCATACTGATAAAGTGTGCACTCTGAAGATTCGTAAGAGTAACTGTGTCTGGTCTGGGCATGTAAGTGGGCCCAATATTCTTAAAAGTCTGGTGTGTTTACCAAATGAGATTTTTCTTGTTGAGGTGAAAATAATATGTGCAGGTCATATTATGATTATATTTTTATTTGAAAAGATTATACTGATGGCAATGTAAAGAAATGACTTAAAAGAGTAAAAATCAGAGACAGGGTACTGATAGAAAGTCTTCCACATTTCATTGACTCAGATGTAACATGAACCTAAGATAATGCAATGATGGTGAGATGGAGAAGAGGAAGTTGATCTAGGAAATGGTTAAAAGGTTGAATAATGGTGCTTTATGAATGTTTGGATATACAGTATACAGAGGAGAAGGAGGAATTTGGGATATCATTTGAATAGAACATGTATCGGTATTAAACTGATGAGAACAGACACTACACTTGGCCTTAGCCAAAACACCGAAAAGTGATAGGGTGGTGTTTGTTTTCTATCTTTGGTAACTAGTTTCACAGTGAAGTGGTTTTCAGAAGCATAGAATATAGAGGAAAAGCTCAAGTTTAGACGGATGTAAAAATTAGATCCTTTTTTTCAAGTTTCACTGTGGAATAGCCATTCCTATAGAAATGTTTTTTAGGTTTCAGGATAAATTGGTCTAGAATTAAAGGCAAATATACGATCTGGAGATGAACGTTTGAGAATTATAAGTCTTCAGGAGATGCCAGTGATGACCTCAAGAGAAATCGTTGATTACTTCTTTTTCTCAACCACAAATTTTACCTGTAGTTTGTCAATTTTAGTCATCCTCTTTTAGGTATTCTCTTTTCTGCTCATAGATTTATTTCCTTTGCATTATATTTGCTTTAACTTGTTTCTATTTTATTTTAGCAAATGAAATAAGACTTTGCAAAGCTTCAAGGAGAAACTCATTAATAAATGTAAATGTTTTAGTTTGTGATGATTAAAACAAGAAGTTAATATATTAATTTTGGATAGGTCTAGTCAAATCATGATTCATTTAATATTATTTGTTGCTTATTAGAGTTATTTGGTTAAGGATAAATTAACGGCAATTTTAGGAGGAGTTTCATATGTAAATTATTAATTTTTCCAAGGTAGATTTCAATAATATTGCCCCCTATTTATAATAAAATAATATTGCCTCCCATTTACCAATAAAAGCACCGGTTTCATAATATTGAAGTATCCTATAGTAGATTCAGAGGTGACATAGAAAAATGAAAAATGGTTCTCATATTTCACAAATGTTAGTACTTCTTTTTTTCAGGATTCTATGAAATTTTTGTTTTGATGTATACTAAAGTGTATAATACAAAACTTGAAGAAGAAAAGAAAGGATGTATTTGATTATGATTAGAGACCACAGAACAGCAAAGCAACTACTTAGTATTAAATAAATTATTAATGGATACTTTTTGGAATACAATTTAGATATGTATTTAAAATGTTCAAACCTTCAGTATTTTTTCCCAGAAAGTTTTAATTGAAACCTGAAAGAAGAAATCAAAATATGCGTTTTTCTCTCAAGGCATGCTGAGTTTAGAGAATGTTTGGCACTTTGGTTCATTTTGCAAATAAAGAAACTGATTTCCCAAGATGTTTAGTTAAGTCTATGGGGAATGAGAGGGTTCTACTGCCCTGACATGAACAGTTCTGTAGTTCACACCCCATCTCATACTTTACTGGCTGTGTGGACCTCTAGAAAGGAATGAAAGGAACTGTCCATAGTCCAGGGTTGTTGATTGGTTCAGAGCTGACCACCATGACTTCCTTTACTGGGAAACCGGAACAGAAACTGATGGAGAGTGCATACTCTGTCCGCATGAACCGATGTCTAACATGCAAACTCAAGAGCTGTTGAATATCATATATTTGAAGATTGGAAACAAAATTGCCAAATCTGTACTGACAAGGAGATAAATAAATTAGAGATAAAAGAGAAAAGAAGTTCTGAGTTCCTTCTATTGGACCTGAAGAAATAAGCTCATCTTGCATCTTCTAAGCCATACAAAATTATGTGTCAGTTCCAGTCTTCCTGATTCCTGATAACCAAACACTGATTTTGGTATGTGTTTTGCATTTATATTTACAAATTCCCTACCAAACCCTGTTCTTTCTTTCAAGGTTGGAAGAAAACATTTTCTGTATGCTTTTTATTTATTTATTTAAAAAGGATAGGCACATTTAGTTCAAATAACAAATACATAAACTGAATAGCAGATGAATAACAAAATACTCTGTGGAAAATAGGACTTCAAATTTTCACAAAAACTGGAGATGTAAAACTTATTAAAATTTACATATTTAATTTTATAATCTCTACAATTATTTGAAATAGCTCTCTAATGTCTTCCAAAAGCATGCAGATATCAAATTAATTTCAACAGAGGAAGATGAATAAACTTTTCAAGGACTAATTTCTAAGCAAAGCAACAAGTCCACTTAATAAAATGAAATCAAGAACAGAAATTAAATACCTAAGTTTAGCAAGATAAATTGCATAAAAATTCAATAAAACAGAATATAAACATAAGGGGGCTTCAAAAAGTTCATGTAAAAATAGAATTGAAAGGTAATGGAAATTTTTTCATGAACTATTTTTTTGTTGTTTAAAGTTTTTCTTTTCTTTAGAAAAGACCAAGATCATAAAAAATATGTTCTCTGACCACAATAACAGAAGGAAATTTAGAAAACTCACAAATGTGTGGAAATTAAACAGCACTTTCCTAAATAATAAACAAGTAAAAAGAAAAATTACAGGGAAATCAGAGAGTATTTTACTTTGAGATAAAATTAAAAGTTCAACATATCAAAGTTTATAAGATGCAGGGTTCATGCAGTGCTTAGAGAAAAATTTGTACTTGTAAACACCTATGTTTAAAATAAGAAAAATCTCAAATCAGTAATGTAAACTTCTACCTTAAGAAAATTGAAAAAGTAGAGCAAACTAAACCAAGAGCAGATATAATTAGGAAATAAGAAAAATTACAACAGAATTATATGAAATAGGGAATTAAAAAAGCAATAGAGGAAACAAACAAAACCAAAAGTTGATTCCTTGAAAAGATGAGAAAAATTTGCAAACCTTTAACTAAACTGATCAGGAAGAAAGAAGACTGAAATTATTAAAATCAGAAATAAAGAGTGAGCATTATTGCATTGTCACTGTGGCTTTTTGTGGTGGTAAAATTTAGTTTCTCTCCCTTTCTCATTTGGATTTTTGTTCTACCAGTGGGTTTTGACCATTTTTGGGTATTTGTGGTAGTCATTGTTGTTTTTCAGATTCTAGATGCAGGACTTTCTTAAGGATTTCTTGTAGGGCTGGTCATGTGTGGTAAACTCCCACAGTTTTTGTCTGGAAAATATACTACTTTTTCCTCATTTCTGAAGAATAGCCTTTCTGGAGACAGTATTCTTGGCTGGCAGTACTTTTCTCTTAGTATTTTGAATATATCATTCCATTTTTCTTTTGGCCTGTAGAGGTTTTTTTGAGAAGTCTGCTGTTAGTCTGATAGGGAATCTCTTATAGATGACTTGGTGCTTTTCTCTTGCTTCTTTGAAGATTCTCTCTTTGTCTTTGAGCTTTGCCAGTTTGACTATAATGTGTCTTGCAGAAGATCTTTTTGGGTTGAATCTGTTTGGGGATCTTTGAGCCTCCTGGATCTGAAGGTCCATGCCTTTCCCTATACCTGGGAAATTTCCATTAGTATTTGGTTGAATATGTTTTCCATGCCTTTTACTTTCTCCTCCCCTTCTGAAACACCCATGATTTAAATGTTGTCTGCCAGCCCTCTTAGATTTTTTCCATTTTTTAAACTTCTTTTTTTCTGTAAACATTTTCTTTTTTTATTTTTGTTGTCCACCTGGGTTATTTTGAGAAGACTATCTTCAAGATCAGAAAAATTTTTATCTGCTTATTCTAGCCTGCTGCTTAAGCTCTTGGTTGTGTTTTTTATTTTGTGAGTGAATCTTTTAGTTCCATGAGTTCTGCTACATTCCTTTTTAAGGTATTAATCTCTTTCTAAATTTCCTCCTTCATATCCTGGATTTTTTTTTCTTTTTTCGTATCATTATATTTTCTAACTGAGTCTTCTCATATCTCTTTGAATTTCCTTATGATTATTGCTTCGAACTCCTTTTCAGTTATTTCAATGGTTTCCTGCTATATAGGGTCTGGTATTAGAGAATCACTGCATTATTTTGATGATGTCATATTTTCTTGGGTTTTCGAATTTCTAGTATCTCTACTTTGATATCTGGTCATCTGGTAGAGCAGTTGTTTCTTCTATAACTCTGGAGTGGGCTTTGAAGATAGAGATGTCGTCTTCTTTTTCTAGTCTCTCTTGGTGACTCTCCTTGTGTCAGTGCAGTTAGGTGTCTGGGAGGCTGCCTGCATAGTGGTTGTAGCTGCTGCTGTGGTGTTGAGCTGCTTTTTCAGCAGCTGTGGCTGGAGAGGTGGCTGTGGTGGGCCACCTTTGCTGAGGTGGCGTTTTTAGCATGCTCTCTTGCCTGCTTTTGGGTGGGGTGTACTACTCTTGACTCCTTGACTAGGATCCTGGGCATGCTCTCTTGCCTGCTTCTGGGCAGAAGGGGCTGCAGACCTCAGCTCCTTGCCTAGGACCCACCCATAGTCCTTTTAATGTTCTTAATTTGTTATATTATACAGGATTTTCATTACAAAATGATTACCTGCTGGAGCTAGCTCAAGAAAAATGTATTATTTCTTATGAAAATATAGGTATATGTCAAAAACAGAACAAAACAAAAGTAAACAGGAATGCCTATATGATTTTATCTTCTTCTGACCTCTATTTCTTTCTGCTTTATTCTTCTCTTTGTATGCAGACATGAATCTTGATTCTTTACTTTCTCCTTTTTATATTTGGGAAAATGTGGACATCAAAATCTTCCACTTTTGCATATTATGACCAAATATCTGGAGACATGTTATCCTCTTCAATTCTCTCTCACATCCCCTTCTAAATTCCCTAGAAAGGAAAATGTGTTGGTTCATGCCTAGGTTAATCATGTGACCATGTAAGACAAATCATGCTGTATAAAAATAACAACAGAAAATCCCTACTAAAGAGGCCAGGTTTAGATATGAGGTAAGGATAGCAATGTCTAGAAAATTTCTGTTTTCAGAAATTATGTAATTCTCCACTTGGAAGTCAATTATATACTTCTCCACCTTATATGTCTGCAATACAATATTATTAGGGCTGGCCAAATAGCTCACTTGGTTAGAGTGAGGTGCTGGTAACATCAAGGTCAAGGGTTCAGAACCCCATACTGGCCAGCCACCAAATAAATGAATAAATAAACAAACAAATAAATAAACAGATAAAATAAATAAATAAATAAATAGATAAATAGATAAATAAATAAATAAAAGTATACATGCACACACACCCATACATAGATATGTACATACACACACATATATATTAAATACCATATTGTTAACTATGATCCTCATATTGTCAATTGGACCTCTAGTGTTTTTATTCTGCATATCTGCTATGTTGCATTTTTTGACCTACATCGTATCTCTGTATATTTGACTTTATTATTATTTTTTTAGATTCTGCATATAATTGAAAACATGTAATATTTTTATTTTGGGGTCTGGTCATTTCACTTAACAGGATGTCTTCCAGGTCCACCCATGTTATGACAAATATCAGGATCTCCTCCTTTTTTAAGGCTAAATAATATTCCATTATACACACACAGATGTACATGTATAAATATATACACTAAAGTTTATCCATTTGTCTGTTGACAGGCACCTAGGTTGTTTCTCTATCTTGGCTATTGTGAATAATCCACAGTGAAGACGGGAGTGTAGGTATCCTTGTGAGGTGGTAATTTTATTTCCTTACGTTATACACACACGAGTTCCTGTGTGTAATTCTATTTTTAAATTCTTTAGAATTCTCCATACTATTTTCCATATTGACTG
>NW_007733843.1:0-4493 GCF_000696425.1 Galeopterus variegatus
GTCACACTACCTTTGCCACTATAAGGGAAATGGATGTTGCTGCTGGAAGCCACCCCTCAGGAAGCTGCTGAAAGCTGAGTCACATTGCCTCCACCATGGTCTGTGTCCACAAAGTGGGCACTTTACTCTGCCAATACTCTCTCTTTTTAGTTCTGTCCCATATTCAAGTCTTATTTGAGTGCATGCAATTGATGAAACCTAAATCACATCCAGAAGTTTAGTGACAAGAAAGTCAGACAAGTGTCCTTGTTAGCTTTCTGGACTCTGCTCCAAGCGGGTACACTGCAGGAAGTTTGAAATGGATGTTAAATAGGCTAAACCATAATATCCACAAGTATCTGCATGTAGGAGGAGTTTTTGACTGGGTAGGATAAGTACTATTATCCCCACTTTACTAATGAGAAGACAGAGGCTTGGAGAAAGTGGAAAACTTGTCCTAGGTGACATAGGTGGTATGGGAGGAATCTAAGTAAAAATCAGATCTGCCTTATCCCAAATACTGTGTTCTTTNACAAGGCCTTCCCAAAAGTTTTCTATCCTTAGATATCACACACACACACACACACACACACACAAAGCCAGGAACATTCTGTTGGGAGTGGGGGGTTATCTTTCAGATTTTATTTTAATGAAAGAAAATTTTGTTTATCAAAACTGATCCAAAATGTATCTAATCAGAGTTGTCGACCACTGTATGATAATTTCAACTACATGCATCACTTTCTCTTTATATTCTGGGACCCAGTTAATCTAAAAACTGAGCTCTCTTGCATATGTTGTATGTTTGCAAAAAATAAAAAGAAAGAAGAAAATAAATAGAAAAGGACAAAAATCTTCACTCACAACTACAACATTGTCTGTGTGGTTTTTCTTTGACATATGTGCCAGGAAGTGAACAAAACAGCCAAAGATTCTGCTCTTGAGAAGCCTATCTCTGATCAGGTACCTAAATTCTGGCTACACTTATGTCTATTTTTAATATAGAAAATATAAAATTATTTTATACTCACACCTTATATATGTCACTATTATTGTTTATTAAAACACTCTAGGTAATACTGTTAGCTGACTATACTTACCAATTTACAAAGCACTTCCAAGTGCATCATGTCATTAAACATCACATCAACCAGATGAGGTAAGTATCATTAATCTAATTTTATGAGTGAAGAAACTGAGGCTCAGAGAAGCTTGGGGATGTCTTAAGATCTGGCAGCCAGTTAACAGGAGAGCTCAGATTTGTACCTGGATCTCACAGTTTCATGTCCAGGGCTCTTCCTGTTGTCTCTCTTCCAGTGACAAAATCTGGAAGCCCAGGTTTGTTCTTATTTCAAAAACCCTGTCCCCTTGTCCCTATAAATACACTCATACTTGACTCATCGTCAATTTTCAGTTCAGAAGAAGTGGTCACAGTCTTGATTACACACTGGGCCATGTTGATCACAGAGGCCTCAGGCCATGTTCCGTAACAAAGAGGATAAATGGCAGCAGCGCCAGACACAGGCCACCATCCCTCATCAAGTGCAGGGGGAAAAGGCAGCGACGGTATTCCAGAGGCCATTTGCTCTGCTGGTTGACCCTGTCTGCTTGCATTCCACTGACAGAGCCTTTTGAAAGCTCTGCTTGATGAACCTGGGTCACACATCAAAAGGGCAAAGGAGCCATTTGTCTTCTGTGGAATACTCTGTAGAATGTTCTAAGAGCTCCAACTCTGAGATCAGATGGGCTTAAAACCAAATTCCATCTCTGCCACTCTCAAAGGCAGGAACTTGAGCAAGACTACATCCTTGTGTTAGTTTCCTCACTTGTAAAGGAGGGTGATACCATCCTTTCCATAGGTGGCTGAGTTGACTGAAGGAGGCCGTGCCAGCAAGGCACTTAGCATGGTGCTCAGCATGGTGCCTGAGTTAAAAAATGTTATCTCTTATGATTAAGTTTAGTTTTAAAAAATCCCATTTTCCTAAGTGATTCAGGCTTATCAGCAAAGGTCCATCACACTGCTCAACATCCTTGACTTTATTCCCAGGCTGCTCAAGTTAACACTGTCCATTGTGGCACTTCAATATTCCTACCACTCTCATCAAATTCCTGACTCCACCCCACCTCATCCTGCTAAGCCAGTCTGTGCCATTTGCACCACAGGGTAACCAAAGGCCATGTGAAATATCTTCCTTTCATTCCTTCCACTTCAAGCATATTTATAGCTCCTTAGCAATCTATATCAATATCTGCATGTTTACACTTCGTGTTCTTTGCATCTTTCTTAGAGACAAGGTGACTCTCTTTCTCCAAGACCAAATTCACCCTCTATGCCACCTTCTAGAACTTGTTCCATTATTGAGTTCCTTCCTCCCTCTCCTGTATCTTTAATCTCATCTTTTCCACTAGATTTCACCAGCAAATGTGGAAACTAAGAAATTTGTCTTCTAGCTGAATTTGCGTGGGAATCATGTTTTTTTCTTCCTTATAGTGTATGTTTATTTGGGTTGGCTTACAAGGACTTTCAGACTCTGCAGGAGACACAAATCCCCTCCTCGGGCCACTCTTCAGATAAATGACCCTCAATCTGTTGGAAAGAGAAATGCGCATTCACTGTCTCAGCTTTCCCCTCCTACTCACCGCTCAGCCNCCAAGTCAAGGGTTAAGATCCCCTTACCAGTCATTTAAAAAAAAAAACTCTTTCTGGAATTTTCAAACTAGAGCTGGAAGGGGGAAGCTATCTTTCCTCTTTAATTGTAAAACTACAGTAGTGGGAGGCTAATGTTGACAGTAGCCTATTCCTCATGGAGAATCTTACTAAGAGAATAAAGTGGGCGTACAGAGAGAAGCTGAGCTAATAGACCAAGAGTTTGTTCTGCTATTCCTAAAGTCAGCTAAACCCTGTCCTATGTATATGTCGATTAAATATGTAGCTGGCAACTCCATCCAACCTTTTTATATCCTTAAGCTGTTTGGGTGGGTTTCTGCCACTTCTAAGCAGGAAAGTCTTGCTTGCTCCGGTCACTGCTTCTTTTCTCTCCTTCTCTTTGCCTCTAAACTTCTTGAAATACAAGTCTGCATTTATTATCTCTAATTTTTCACCTTCTGTTCAGTGCCAAACCCATAGCAGTCTGACTCCCATCTCCGTTCCTTTATTAAAATGAGTCTAGCAAAATTGATTAACTCTTATTAAAAATCCCATGGCCTATTTTATGTCTTTATCTCATCTGATTTTGCCGCAGAGCTGACACTCTGTGCCAACAAGTTTCTTCTGTCCTTCCTTTCCATCATGCCGCTGTCTCCAGGATATTGTCCCTTGTTGGCCTTGTGTCTCAATCTTCTTCACAAGCCCCTGCCACTCTGCCAGCTTTGTAAGGTCTGGTGGATCCCAGAAGTTCCTCCTTAGTTCTCTCCTCACTTGACATATTCCCCCTGGAACATCTTGTCTACACTTCACCTTCTACCTCCATGCTAGTGACGGCTTAGTTTATACCATCAACCTAGTTCTTTCCCCTAAGACTTGCACAGCAAACAATCCTATTGGATGCCCCATACACATCCAAACATAACCTCATAATACAAGACAATGAACTTCAAGGCATCATTATTCACCTCACTCGCTTAATACGTATTTCCTGACCATCTACCATGTGCGAGGAACTATTCTCAGAACTCAGGATAGATCTACAAACAAGCAGCGTTCTTATTCCAGTGAATCCTTAATCGGGCTAGAACCCTCATTTTCTTTTCCCTCCCCTTCCAATCCTGTAACTTTTTATCTCAAATATATATTCTACATTATGCTTCTCTTCTCCGTCACCACTGCCACCTCGTTCTCACTCACCTTTTTTTAAACAGCTTACTATCTGCCTTCCAAGAACTTTCCCCTCCAATTTGTTCTTTACACTGGTGCCAGAGTTTTCCTCATGAACACACAAAATTGTTTCCTTTCATTCTTTTGCTGCATAAACCCTGCTGGCTCTCTATCACTGGATGATAAAATTCAAATTCCCTCATTAGGCACACACGGTTCTCCACAATCTGGTCAGAACCTGACTCTTCAGACTCATCTCCTCCCCATCCTACTCCCACCATGCTACATCCCAGCAAGCCCCTCGTGCCTCTCCGAACACAGGAGCGTGTTTACATCTCTGCTCCTTTGCAAATTCTGAGCCCTTAATTGTAAACACCCTTCTCTCATGCCCCCCCTCCCTTTTTTCCATCTAATGATCTCGTGTTCAGTCTTCTTGATTCTGTAAAATGCCATCTCTCTGCAGCCTTCCCTAGCTCAGAAACCTATTGTTATTTGCTTCATCCTCTGATTCTCAAAGCATTTTGATGATAATATAGTCGTTGCTCAGTATCTGTGGGGGATTGTTTCCAGGTCCTCCCGCAGATACCAAAATTCACAGATGCTCAAGTCCCTGATATAAAATGGTGACATATTTGCATATAACCCAAGAACAGCCTCCTGTATACTTTGAATCATCTCTAGATTATCTGCAATACCTAAT
>NW_007733843.1:5603-11362 GCF_000696425.1 Galeopterus variegatus
GGGGCAACACTGAGGGTTGCGATCCGTTGCCGGACACGGAAAAAAGACAAAAGACAAAAAAAAAAAATAAATAAATAAATAAATGGCTAAACCATAATATCCACAAGTATCTGCATGTAGGAGGCGTTTTTGACTGGGTAGGATAAGTACTATTATCCCCACTTTACTAATGAGAAGACAGAGGCTTAGAGAGAGTGGAAAACTTGTCCTAGGTGACATATGTGGTATGGGAGGAATCTAAGTAAAAATCAGATCTGCCTTATCCCAAATACTGTGTTCTTTCTACCACACTAGTTATTTATGAGTGCTTTAGTGAGGATATCTCACACGGGTCTAAAAGAAATAAACAATGAAACGATAGAAATTTAACAAAGTCTACCCCTTCTTATTACCATTACTCTGAATTTTAGAGAATATGTGTTTATGGCAGAAATGTTTGTCTTTTCACTATGGCCAAACACAATGGCTATAAGTCTAATGATAGAGTTGGGCAAATGTGAGTTTGCACAGAGCCTGATAAGAAATACCATTTTTCACTGAAAGCTCATGTAGACTAAGAGACAATGACTCCTGACACCCTCATCTGACTCAGGTCAATCAAAATTCACCCAAATCCACATCAGCATCAGACTAGGACTGAATCTTCTGCCTCTATGCTGAATGTTCTTTCCTTGGTATTCTGAGCCATTTAGTTATCACTGCTAGGATAAGGAAAGTCCGCTAAGTCAGCTGATCTCAAACAGCATGGGCAAGAGAAAAACTCAGAAATACAGAGGGATAATCTCAGCTCAGGCTTCCTAGCTATCAAAGTGCTGAGAAAGATATGCAACAAACAGGTCACCCCCAAAGTGCTGTCATATCACTGCTAAGGGCAACTGTCTGAGTGACGGTCTGGAAAAGCCTGTGTAACCTCAAGATAGAGCTCCAAAGAGTGCATGACCAGCAGGTGAGAGGCGTTGGTCACAAACAGAAAGCCAGGCTCTCACACACAGGGAAACATGACAGTGTGTATTAGGAAAAGCATCGGGCTAGGAGGCAAGAAACCTAATACCCAATTCCTCTTTGCAGAAGACAAGGTAGACCCAGAAAGGGGTCTAAGAATCAGTGTCGATGTGTGGCATAGGGGCCACAGACTCATTTGGGTGGTTCCTGGAGCAAACAGCAGTAGGAAATACCAATAGAAGGGTGGAAACTATGTCACGGGGTTCATCAAGGTCCAGGCCAGAGAGGTTAAGTTTTATCAACAGTTAGTTCAACGGACATATGAGCAGCTCTAAACTGAAGACAAAAGTAAAGGAATTAGAAGTTAGATAGAGACTATAATGCAGCCAGGAAGGAAAGTAAGGACTGAATTAAAGCCTGGGGTAAATGACAAGTCACTTATTTTTCAGATTACTGGAGGCTCATTTATATTGATTATTGAATATGTGAGTTATTATTCTGCCTTTGCAATTTATGCTCCAAAATTCTAATTCAGAAAGGCATCACATTCTGATCATACCCTCCTCTCCTTCCAGTTTAGCTGCACAACCAACTTGACTACACTTGTTCTGGGACCTCACTGGGACCTTTAACAGCACTGCTCCACGCAACACCTTGCCCTCTCCACTCGGATTCCTGACAGAGAAGCCACATCTTCTCTGTCACTCCCTTGTTCACACACTCAACATCCTTGCTCATTTGCCCTTTCTTCTGCTCTGCTGTCAAGCTCCCATGTGTCCCAAGCTGGGCACACCTCACTACCTTCTTCTCACCTTAGCTAGGATCCAGAGGGGGAAACCATTCAAGGGGGAAGATTGTTATTGACAAAAATTCATAGTCAACAAATTTAAATGGGCACCTAGAAAAAAATCTGGTATGGGGCCAGACGTGTATGTTTTTAAAAGCTCTACATATAAGTCTCTCTATTTCTCTCTCTCTCTCTCTCTCTCTCTCTCTTTCTCTCTCTCTCATTTCTCTCTCTCTCTTTCTCTCTCTCTCATAACCAGAATCTAAGTTCCTAATTGAATTAACATTTTCATAATCTCTATCTAGAGATAAGCACATAAGGAAGACAAATTTATGAAAGAGAGGAAGAGGGTGACCTAAGCATCACTGGCACCCACAAGTATTGGGGGTCCTTGGGCAGCCAGCACACTGGTGGCTGTGGGAGGGCACACCAGCAAGAAGTAATGCCAGCTCAAGGTGGACTACTAGGTGGAAAATCTCCAGGAATTCAAGCAACAGGGCTATAGGATCATTGTGTCCCTTGGGGTAAACCACTCACCTAAGACCGAGTAGCATAGGAGCTACAAGGTGAAGACTCAAGGAAATATTGGTTGAAAGTGAGTAAGATTTGTGTATATTGGAATTTAACAAGCATTGATGACACCCAGCCTAGACTGGATCATTTGGGCAAAGCAGCCTAGGGAGAGCTTCCCCAGGATGGAGTGGAAGCGCCGCTCACCTGCTCTTGTTTCTTCTCCGGAGCAGCGGGAGTCAGTGCTAAGCTCATTACATCTTATCAATTGTTCCAGATGCAGTTCCATTACTTCCCAAAGATGGAAAGTCAGTATCAGAGGGGACCTTACAGCCCAGGTCTGGCTGACCCAGTGTATCTGCCCTCTTAATTACCATGCCATATTGCTTCTAACCACCCTGAAAGAAGTAAAAACCACATCCAAAGAGATGCAACAGCCCAAACCAGGCAGCACCCTTTCCTGAAAGGTGAAAAAAGCCATGACATTTCAAACACAAAGTGAGCTATAGCTCTAAGAGTTACATATACTCTTGTACTTGACTCTTCAGTTTGGGTTTTACAAAAGCCTGTGCCCTAAGCTCAGATGCCATCAGAAGTGTTTGTCTTCAATTTGTGTCAGAAATTGATGCACAGGAGAAAGTAGTGAGAATAGTAACAGCTCAGAGTTTGGGGACACTGAGCACGTGACAGGTGTTATGCTCCAGTTTATACATACTGCCTCATTTATTCCTCCTGCCTTGTGAGGTTGGCACTTTAGAATCCCCATTTCACAGATGGATATATGGAGAAAATGGATACATAAGGAGGTTAATAACTTGCCTTAAATCACAGAGCTAGTAAGTAAAAGAACAGAAATTCCAACGTGGGTAATTTGAACCCACAGCTTGTGATCTCATGTTTTCTTAAGAAGTGTGTGGGACTAATGCAAACAGGATGTTAAATGACATTTTTTTGGTGTTCAGCAGAGGTTCCAAATCTCTTCACGTCCTCTGCAGGACCTGCTGAACACTGTGCGACTGGTTCAGCAACCTTAGCCCATCCTCCAGCTCCAGGTTGTATATGAGACAGTGAAAAATTCACTGAGGCTTTGCAGTGGCAGGCAGTGATGATTTTTTTGGATTGAGTCATTTCCCTACTTTTTGAGTCACTTATCCATGGAAGAGGGGGTGATGCTGTCCTCCTCTATGTTAAAACCACTGAGGGGCTTCAAAAGAACCATTCCAGGAGCAAAACTCACAGTCCTTGGAGTTTGAAGCATGCAGAGACCAGTACTTCATTTACACCTGAGAAATCTAGGTGGGGGAGGCTTGGGCTTGACAAAGGGGTCTTTAGCAGCCTATTCCACAGTAGGAGATCCCCTAGGAACCTGTACAGGGACCCTCGGGAGAAAGAGTAAACACTGGGAATTCACCATCCACAGAGGGTCCCAGGCCATACGCCTTCCCCTGTCCTTGCCTGTCCTCCCTAATGCCTCTAACTTCAGATGACAGAAGCCCCACTGGAGGTGCCTAGTGGATGGGTGGGAATTTAACACCAAGCACCTATGGTTGAGAGGCCTGGGAAATGTACCAGGTAATAAGCTGACAGAGAAGGCACACAAAATAAGCATCTTAGTAACAATGGACCAAAAACCAGAGAGGTTCTTCCATGTCTCCTGCATTGTGCAAATCCTGAGGTTACAGTACTTCCCCAAGGGTAGGGAAGAGGCTGATTCCTCCCTGGCAAGAGTTGAATTTGAATTTCTCACCAGCTCTGGATAGTCTGGGTCAACCCAGCTAGAATTTGATTAAAAGAAAATAAATGATGTTTGTTGCATGTGAGTGTTGTGGAGCTCATGCTATGGGTCGTGTATGTGCACAGCTTCTCATCTACTGCCTGGCACTTATAAGAAGCTTAACAGATGCTAACTCCCTCTAGGACATTTCTTCTTAGTTATCGGGAAATTCTGCAATGGTCAAGTTTGTTGATCTTGGAAATGATGGAAGGAGGCCCTTGTTCAAAATAGTGGCCTTATTTTGTGAAGTAAATGTGTCCAAGTTCTTCGACCTCATTGCCTCTACTCTCTGCTTCTCCATTCATATAGTCAGACTTCTGCTCCCCCAAAACTGCTCCAGCTGCTGTCTTTTTATTCCTTAAAGACATTATAGAAATACCCATCTCTCTGCCCTTTCCTTGCATCCATCTGTCTTCCTGCCTGGAATATTTGCCCTTCTTCTTTCCATTCCCCCAAGTCCTACCCATACTCCAAGTAATCACCTCCTATCTTTATTCCTCTACAAAGAATTCCCAGGGCCTATCAATATACAATGCAAAATACAGTGCTTGCACTTAATAAAGTCCCCATTCATCCAGATATTCTTCATATTCAAATATTCATTCACTCACTTAACAAATTTTTTGTCTCTACTATAGTCCAAGCTCCATGAGAGTCAAGATATCTTTTGCCGAATTTGTTCACTACCATATTCATAGTGACTATGATAGTGGTTTATATTTAGTAGATGTCAATAAATATTTGTTGAATGAATGCATGAGAGAATGAATGGATGTTGGGGTTACATGTGGTGAACAAAAAAATAAGGTTCTTATTATTAATCATGATGTTGTCTTGTTAGTGCTAACAATAGCACATTGTTCTCCATGACTCACAAATGATCATATCCCCCAAGGTTCTGTTCTAGATAATCTTCTCTCTCTGCACCCACTCCTGTGGCAATGCCGTCAACTCCTGCAGCTTCAGGCGTCACCCCTGTGTAAATGAATGTGTCTGATGAAGTATTGATTTTTCTTCTTCCAGGGGAAAAGATAAAGAAAACATCATTTCGGTCTACATGAGCAGACCTAAACCAGAGATGTACATCCTCAGAGTAAGGGTATAATCCAGCCTTCAGATTACCTCCTATTCTCCCAAGACGCAGAGGGAAGAAAGGAGAAAATGTTTGGACAAAGAGGGGAGTTAAGACAGCACTTTCTCACCACTCCAGGGGGATTCCACTCAGGCTGGCAGAGGAGTTTCTACATGAGATTTTGGATGGGCAGGAAAGGAAGATTGTCCTGTTATCCACACCCATAAGATCCAATCAGAGGAGAAAATTCACTTCCATTAGCAGGTCCCAGCAGGTACAACAGCAGCAGCTCAGCCAGATATTCATACATATTAACTTAGTAAAACAATCCTGATATTATTCTGACTTACAGATAAAGAATCTGAAGCATGGAGACTCTCAGTAACGTCCTCAATGTTCACAGAGTGTATAAATAGCTGGGTTGGACCCAGGTGGAGCCAAAGCAAAAGTTTTAACCACTACATTGCATTGTCCTTATAAGTATGAAATGATACTTGCCTGGAAGGCAGATGCCCCCAGGCATGGCTTTATCCCAGACATACCCTAGGAAAACAACCATTAAAAGCATATCTATATTTCTGGGCCGGCCTGGTGGCGCACTGCTACAGTGCGCCGCTTGGGAGTGCTGCAGCGCTCCCGCCGAGGGTTCGGATCCCACATACAGACCGGTTCCC
>NW_007733843.1:11372-25230 GCF_000696425.1 Galeopterus variegatus
TTCTTGTAGGTGGTGTTCTTGTTTTTTAGTCCATTGAGCCACTCTGTGTCTTTTAATTGGTGTATTTAATCCATTTACATGTAAACCTATTCTGCCATTTTGTTACTTTTTTTTTCTGGTTGATTTGTTGATTTATTTTTCCTGATCTTACTGTCTTCCTCTTTAATTGAGTGGTTTTCTCTGGTACTATATATTTATTACTCACTATTTATTTTCAGTATGTCTAAGTTTTTGTGTTATGGTTACCATGAAGCTCACAAACAAACTTGTTATAGGTATAACAGATTATTTTAGGCTAATAACAACTTAATTTTGATATCTAAGAAAAAAAAACAAAGCCAGCTCCAGGCTTTGGCGTCATTCCCCCTCACTTTTTGACATTGTGTTGTTTCAAGTTACATCTTTTAATACTGCCTGTGTGCTATATAGTTGTGTATATGTTATTTTCTTGTTAGGTTTGTCCTTTCGTCTTCATACTAAGGATGTAAGCAGTTTATTCACCACCCTTACAACACTGGACTATTTGGAGGTTGTCTGTGAATTTACATTACTAATAAGCTGTGTACCTTAAATGTTTTCTTCCTGCTCCTTCATATCTTATTCTTTCAGATTGAGGAACTCTCTTTAGCATTTCTTGTAAGGCAGGTCTAGTGTTGATGAATTCCCTTAGGTTTTGTTTTTCTGGCAAATACTTTATTTCTGGTTCATATTTGAAGGTTAGTTTTGCTGAATACAAAATTCTTGACTGAGAGTCTTTTTCCTTCATCTCTTTGAATATATCATCCCACTTTTTTCTGGCCTGTACAGTTTCTACAAAGAAATCCACTGACGGAAGTATTGGTGCTATGTTGAACGTCATGCGTTTCTTTTCTCTTGCTGTTTTCAGTGTGCTTTCTTTGTCTTTGGTTTTCGATAATTTGATCATGATGTGTCTAGGAGTTTTCCTCCTTGGAGTGAATTTGGCTGCCAACCTCTGAGCTTCCTGTATCTGGTTGCTGTCATATTTCTCCATGCTTGGGAAATTTTCAGCCATATTTATAAATATATATTAAACAAACAATTCTGGCTCCAATGAAGAGACTCAAGCATTAGAGGAATAGAGGAATTTGCGAGCAGAAGGAAGTCTCAGAGGTCGATGGTGCTCCTACTCCATGGTATAGTTCCCACATACTATATCCTGAGCCCTATATTCACAGGTCAGTTGGCACCAATACTCATGTCTGCCAACTTGAACTTCCGTGGACTCCCTTAAATATACATATTTTTTCTTTTGATGGCAATGTATTCACTCATTCATTTCAGTTAGAAATGGAGGAAGTGTCTGTGCTTCCTCTATCCTCATTATCATCCAAAATTAATCAGTATACAGACCTAAACATATTTGAATTTTTGTATCTTATTGTGTCTCCCATCATTAAACAAACAGCAAATCATTAAATAACAAGTAGCATAATACACTCTCAACACATAAAACTCATGATTTCTTTTGTTGTTGCTAATGATAACCTTTATAGTTTAACTTTCATCAGGTATCATATGTACGTAGTTTATAAAATGTCAATCCCATAAGAGCTTATGATTAAAAAAAGCGGTTCATTATCTCACTTACATGGTCACCCCACCACTAATTTCTGTTAATCAAATGAACTCGCTTAACTTTTTAAAAAGATACCTACCTCTATTTTTATAAATAACATGCTTATGCTGCAACTTCACTTTTCAGTTCTGTGTTGTTAAAGAAAAAAATCTTCTGACACTTATTATAATGGTAAGAAAGACTTTATTCAAGACTATTGCAATAGGGATGCTATAACAGCTGAAAGAGATTGAACTCAATTCCAAACAGAACAAAGACCGCTGGGGATTTACAGCCCACATTAGGTATCTAAAGGTCTTTTTTGGGAAAAAGTTATTCTTCTCAGACTGTAAATCTTTAATCTCCTGCCATGGAGGTTGAATGTTAGGCTAATACAGTGGTGGTGGTGAGGGTAGATATTGATATTATCTATATTTTATTCATGAGAATACTACTGCTAAGAAAAGTGAAGTGAACACCTAAAGTTTTTGGTAATAAGTCTTGAAGATCAGATTCAAACCCTGTAAAGATAATTCCAGAGTTCCAGTCTCTTCAACACACTGTTATATAAAGTTTTCTTTTATATCGATAACAAAAAAATGAGCATCTTAAAAATGGTCAAAGACATAAATCAGCAATTCACAGTTTGAAAAGTCCTCTCCTTGTCTTTTTGTATGTTCTTGGCTTTCCTCGCACCTGTCTTAGTATCCCTTCTCTGTCCTTAGTGAGATTTCAGATCTACTGCTGAACCCCTCACCTCTCAGACTCCACTCTTCAGCACACTGCCTGTCAGAGAATCGTTTATCCATCGAATTTCAGTGATTAAACAATTTATTGTACTCCCCTATATAATATTGTATAATGCTTATTTACTTGCCTCTAAAAGTTCTCTGTCTGTCTTCTTAAATTATTTTTACTCAAATGCAATAATGTCCTGTCTTTTATTCAGAGTTTTAAAAACATTTCCATATCTATATTTTTAAAGGCAAGCCTCTTAGGTATCTTAAAAAAAAGTTTTTATAATATTATTTACATCATATACACATATAGTTTAATTGGCACAAACCTAAAGTGTGTTTAAATACTATAATATTAGTCTTTTAGTAAGTAGCTTACTAAGTAGGTGCTTAAGTACTTTCCTTTAATCACCATTGACCAAACATTCTTACTGATATTAATAGTAAACATGGTGCTAGGCATTTTCTTATAAACTATCTTACAAGAGATGTATTTTATTATTTTTTTGTAGGAAACAAACAAATTCAGCAGCTATCCACTGTATCACAGTGTCTATGAAACGTATGAATTGGTGGAAAAGTTCTATGACCCAACATTTAAATATCACCTTACTGTGGCCCAGGTTCGAGGAGGGATGGTGTTTGAACTAGCCAATTCTGTAGTGCTCCCTTTTGACTGTCGAGATTATGCTGTAGTTTTAAGAAAGTATGCTGACAAAATCTACAATATTTCAATGAAACATCCACAAGAAATGAAAACATATGGTGTATCATTTGGTATGTTACACTTTCTCTTTCAACTTCATTAACTATATGTTTCTGTTGATCTCTGAAGTGTAATGACCTACCTTGTTTTTAGCTCATTTATTATTTATTGCTATTCCATATAATCAAATATTTTGTCTATAAATATTTTTTTTCATTTCATAAATTCCCACATCTTATGATACACAAAGTACAGATACCTTGTAAAACACAAAAGAACATGGCTTTCTGTATTGTTCCCTGTTCCTGAACTGTAGAACAATTCCATTAGAAATGTTCTTAAGCTTTTCATGACCACAATTTCTATTTTAGATTCACTTTTTTCTGCAGTAAAGAATTTTACAGAAATTGCTTCTCAGTTCAGTGAGAGACTACAAGACTTCGAGAAAACCAAGTATGTTCTACATTTATAAGTTGTGTATATAATAGATATGCTTGAAAGGAAATACTAATTGACATTCTTTGTTGCTGAAATATTTGTGGCAATTTTTTGCTGTTTTCTGTGTCTCCACTCTAACAAATCCTGTACAGGTCTGCCATATCTCTCAAAGACTTACTTCCGACATTCTGAATGAGAACTGTGCCACTCAGAAATGCAATGCCTCCTCAATGCCAACTGATTTGTTACAACATGCCCACCTTAGTATCGATGATTCTCCACTGTGTGACCCCAGCTTTCTCCAGTTTTATCTCTTGTTCCTTCACCATCAATACATCATACTTCAGCAAATTGCCTTATTTTCAGAGCATAATTTCCCACTACCTTTTCTTAAAGTCATTATCTCCACATAGAATTCCTCATTTCCACTTTCAGCTGGCAAAATTCTATTTATAAAGAATGTTAAATACTGTGAAGCCATTATTTTTGGAAATGTTAATCATTTAGGATTAATTCTATATAAAATCACAAACATAAAATATATTTTGAGCCAAATATAAAGATGGAAGAAAAAAATGTAAGAACACTAAGGAAAATTTTTTTAAAGTAGAATTATGAGGATGAACATCTACTGTGTATTAAACATAATATCATGATAGAAATATCAGATCCTAGGGTACTGATGCAAGAATACATGGAAAAATAAGAATAGATGCTTTAGACAAAGGGTCAGTGATATTTAAGAAAGTATTTGTAATGAAAGATATAGTAGAAATCAATGGGGAAAGAATTATTCATAAATAATATTATATAATCTCTGTTAGAAATTAATAAAAGAAGTAAATTCAGACTCTCCACATTTTATACAAACATAAACAAGTGTAGAAGAGTTATTTATTAAAAGTGGAAATTTCTTGAAAGAAAGATGCCAAATTAAAAAGCAATGGAAAATGATGCCATTAGATTTGCAAAGATTAAAATGGTTCAGAATATGAAAATTAATACTAAAAAGCAAAGAGAAAAGAGCTGGAAACTTATTTTGTAAGAAATTCCAAAAGAACAAAGTTGGAAATATCGCTAATGGACAAGACAAATAATTCAAAAAGAAGACACATATAGCAAAATATTCTAGTTCACTAATAATTCAAAAAATGAAATACAAATGAAAATACTATTGTATTACTTTCGTATTAAATTAAAAACAATTTAAAAGTTGGTTGTGTTCATTGCTCCAGGCGGTATACTGAAGCAGGGGCTCTTGCATTTT
The DNA here is from genome assembly GCF_000696425.1 of Galeopterus variegatus. Taxonomy (NCBI): domain Eukaryota; kingdom Metazoa; phylum Chordata; class Mammalia; order Dermoptera; family Cynocephalidae; genus Galeopterus; species Galeopterus variegatus. Next base: position 16,097 of record NW_007733843.1, read on the forward strand.
TCTCGCATTTTTCTGGAGGGCATAAATACACATTGCAACAGTTTCAAGAGCCATCATAGAGTTCTGATAGTGTGACCTAGTATTTCCATTTCTTGAATTTTTGCTGAAAGAAAGAGTCTCAAGTTTGGAGGGGAAAAGACTGCTCAGAGAAAAATATGAATTATAAAATTGTAACAGCAAGTAATTCAAAACAATGCCTAGGAGGAAAGAATTTGCTAGATTAAATATTCACCAATTTCAACACATTGTAACCCTAAAATTGATGATTATAAAGACAATATAATATGATACCTATAAAATATGAAGCAAGCGAAATAGCAGAATAGTATTTTATAGGATTTTTTTAAATATGGTAATTATGATTGTTATTTAATTAGCATATTATGGTAATTAAAAATATTTTAGTTTTGCTTTAAATTTTTAGTTTGCTGAGTAGTACATACATTTCGCGAAGTTATAACTATATTTATTTCCTTCTTTAGCCCAATATTATTGAGAATTATGAATGATCAACTGATGTTTCTGGAACGAGCATTTATTGATCCTTTAGGATTACCAGGCAGGCCTTTCTATAGGTAAGAAAAATAGTATGTCTCTTTGCTCTAACATCACTTTTTCTTATTTTTTGCACTGTAGAAAAATTTCATAGTTGATTTCTTGCAAGCAAATAGAAAATTTCAAAATATATGCACTAAGTAAAAAATATATGGTTTCTTCATGTAGATTCTTGAATCTTTCTTTTTTACTATCTTTTTTCCATTTCTTCTTATAAAAGACAAATATGTTCATTTTAGGGAATGTAAAAGATCCAGAAAGTCACAGGAATAAAATAAAAATCTCCTCATTTCCATCAGCCAAATATAAAATCTTGTTTATATTTTGGTGTATATAATTTTAATCTTTCCTATGTTAAATATACTTGTGTTTATGTATTCACATCACACTTAATAAATCTATATAAAAATGTATAATATATAATAAATAGATATTTATTTACTCACTCCCCTAATGTTGACATCTAGGTTTTCTTTCCCCCTAAATTGTGATAATTGTATTATTTCTGATAAACATCAACTGTTCCCAGGCTATTCTTAATAAGTATTGCAGAATGAATTGATAATTAGACAGCTGGAAATGGCCTCATGTTTCAGTCTAGGGATTCTCAAAGGGTTTGGGAGCAAGGACGTCCAAACAGGGTGGCTGGTTTGCCAATGGAAGCATGAATGTGCTTATTTACTTCTTCACCCCTTTACTTTGGAGTTAGTCCTTCTCTTCTAGGGCTATTGCATGAACTGCCTTAGACTCTTCAATAAAACAGTTTTCTTGACTAGGTCATGTGGAACATCACAAAATTGTAATTATTCTTCATGCTTTGAGCTAAGCATTCTAGCAGCCTATTGTGGCTTTTTTAAAGAGAAGAAAAAAATACAGTAGTAAGTGGGATGAAAACAAACAGGACTTTAATCATCACAGTAGTGGGTATAACTCAGAGGCTACTGTGGTATAGCAGCAAATCAGCACTTATTTGCAGTGTGCCTTGAGACAAATCGTTTAATCACTTAATTTCTCAGACCACAGTTTCCTCCTCTGAAATACTAATATCAACTGTATAGAGTTTATTTGTAAGGATTAGAAAAATTGTAGGTAAATTCATGAATACGAGGCATGGTCCATAATAGGTAATCAGCAGCTGTTGCTATTGTTGTTGTAGCTCTGAGCCACTTTAAATTATCTATTTAATGTCAAAATTAATTAACACAAATTTCGTAGATTAGTCTTTGGAGATGATTGAACTTGGAAGTTTGGTTGACAAGTGGCTTATTCAAATCATAAAACTAGAAATATGCAATCCAGGAATCATAGAGTCCTCTTTGTCTCTTGTGTGTCATTTGGACTACTAATAGACTGCAAACTGTTTTGTCAACAGGCATATCATCTATGCTCCAAGCAGCCACAACAAGTATGCAGGGGAATCCTTCCCAGGAATTTATGATGCTCTGTTTGATATTGAAAGCAAAGTGGACCCTTCCAAAGCCTGGGGCGAAGTGAAGAGACAGATTTCTATTGCATCCTTTACAGTACAGGCTGCAGCAGGAACTTTGAGAGAAGTAGCCTAAAAGGGTTCTTTACAGAACCCATGTTGAATTTGTATGGTATATCACTCAGAAAGAATCATGGCGGGTAATATCGATGAACTGAAAAAGTTGAAGGATATACACACAAACAAACACAGATGAGGGTACTTCAAAAAAGTTATGGAAAAATTGAATTAAAAGAGAATACAAATCTTTCCATGAACTTTTTGAAGTACCCTCGTGTGTGTGCACATCTGTTTGCCCATTCTTTTTTCTTCTCTCCGTAGATAAAAAAGGAGACTTTTTATTCTATAATTATAGGTTTTTTTTTTTTTTTTTTTTTTTTTTTTGTCTTTTTCCGTGTCCGGCAACGGATCGCAACCCTCAGTGTTGCCCCCGACCGGACCAGGGACCGGCAACGGGATCGCAACCCTCGGCGTTGCTCCCGCGCCTCGCTCAGCCAGTGAGCGGGAGCCGGTCCATATGTGGGATCCGAACCCTCGGGCGGGAGCGCCACCGCGCTTCCCAAGCGGCGCACTACCCAGTGCGCCACCGGGCCGGCCCTAATTATAGGTTATTCTGAAGTTGAAATTGAACTAAGTATTAAAATTAAAGAGAGCAGAGTAACATAGTAAAACTCTTACCTTGCATTAATTATTAGGATATCAAGTCTACTACAGCACTTCCAATTCTATTCATGTGATTGCACACATAGAAAATCATGTTTATTATAGAGCACACTGAGGAAAATGCACAAGGCTGCTCCAAGCCAGAGGCCTCCTCAGGCCCTGCCTGGCCACCCCAAGCTGACAAGAACCTTATCTTAGCACATTAATTAGGAAACTCTGATCTAATCACATTCCTGGTAAATGTAGTCATTTTTTACCATAAGAGATTATTATTTTTAAATTAAGAAACATTTTATTTATATATAAGGTTACATGTAACATATGTGTACGGTTAAAAATAATAGAAATGAATATTTGTAAACCCAATAATCAGATTAAGAAAGAAACATTTCCATTATGTTTGGATCCCCCACGTAGTGCTGATCAATTGTGCCTTTTCTGCCAGAGGTTATCGTTTTCTTAAATTTCAGGTTTATCTTTACTCTTTTTCTTTATACTTTAAGCACACATTACTGTATCTTTACATGTTTTGGCTTTCTGTGGTTTTTGAACTTTTTATAAATAAAATCATACTACGTGTATTTTTCTGATACTTGACTATTTCATTAGCCTTTGTGGCCAGTGTTCAGCAGATATCCTTAATATAGAGCATTCACTTGTCTGAATGTAATACTTATCAGTCAGGATCCATCAAGACAGAGAAACTACACAGTAAGGTCAACAGGGCAAGTTTATATAAAGAATGATTAATTATAACAGCGTTGGAGCAGTGAACTATTTTATAGCAAAAGGTAAGGAGAACTCTAAATAAAAAACGAGTAACAGAGAAAAGGACTGCTGTACCGTAACAGAGAAAAGGAGTAGCCACTATCCTTAGGGCTGATTTGGAGCAGCCAATGAAGAGTTCCTTCCACTCCATGGGCCACACTCAGTAGTAGAGAAGCCACTGTGGTGCTTCACTACAGATCTTGCTGCAAATTCTCATTCCAGAACTCCCCAGAAACTTGCCTTCTAGATCACTGTGGAAAGCTATTTATGAGGAAACGTCTTGCCAGAGGCATTCCACCACAAATCTTCCCAAGGGCAGTGTCAGGAGAAGCTCTTGGCTGCTGGGTTCTGCTGACCACCATGAACTGCAGGAACCAGGTACTATAGCAGCAGCCTGCAATGCAAGATCTGGGCACTGGTGCAGCCATGTACGCAGTAGGGGCCATGCTGGAGAAGTCATTTGCAGTGCAGAGCCTGCCAAGTGAGCCAATGGAAAGCGAGAAAAAAAAAAATCCCCTTTTTGAAATGTCTCTCCAATGCCTTCTACTCACAAAGTTTAACATCAANCGAACCCTCGGGCGGGAGCGCCACCGCGCTTCCCAAGCGGCGCACTACCCAGTGCGCCACCGGGCCGGCCCTAATTATAGGTTATTCTGAAGTTGAAATTGAACTAAGTATTAAAATTAAAGAGAGCAGAGTAACATAGTAAAACTCTTACCTTGCATTAATTATTAGGATATCAAGTCTACTACAGCACTTCCAATTCTATTCATGTGATTGCACACATAGAAAATCATGTTTATTATAGAGCACACTGAGGAAAATGCACAAGGCTGCTCCAAGCCAGAGGCCTCCTCAGGCCCTGCCTGGCCACCCCAAGCTGACAAGAACCTTATCTTAGCACATTAATTAGGAAACTCTGATCTAATCACATTCCTGGTAAATGTAGTCATTTTTTACCATAAGAGATTATTATTTTTAAATTAAGAAACATTTTATTTATATATAAGGTTACATGTAACATATGTGTACGGTTAAAAATAATAGAAATGAATATTTGTAAACCCAATAATCAGATTAAGAAAGAAACATTTCCATTATGTTTGGATCCCCCACGTAGTGCTGATCAATTGTGCCTTTTCTGCCAGAGGTTATCGTTTTCTTAAATTTCAGGTTTATCTTTACTCTTTTTCTTTATACTTTAAGCACACATTACTGTATCTTTACATGTTTTGGCTTTCTGTGGTTTTTGAACTTTTTATAAATAAAATCATACTACGTGTATTTTTCTGATACTTGACTATTTCATTAGCCTTTGTGGCCAGTGTTCAGCAGATATCCTTAATATAGAGCATTCACTTGTCTGAATGTAATACTTATCAGTCAGGATCCATCAAGACAGAGAACCAAGGGCAGTGTCAGGCGAAGCTCTTGGGTGCTGGGTTCTGCTGACCACCATGTACTGCAGGAACCAGGTACTATAGCAGCAGCCTGCAATGCAAGATCTGGGCACTGGTGCAGCCATGTACGCAGTAGGGGCCATGCTGGAGAAGTCATTTGCAGTGCAGAGCCTGCCAAGTGAGCCAATGGAAAGCGAGAAAAAAATCCCCTTTTTGAAATGTCTCTCCAATGCCTTCTACTCACAAAGTTTAACATCAAACCACTTGGGAAAGGAAAAATATATAAAGGGCCCAGATCCCTTTATGAAAAGCAGACAGTCAAAGAGTGACTTTGGAGTGGAAGAACCAAAAGTTGCATAACTGGCACATAAAATATATTTATTCACTTTTCTACTGGTGGATATTTGGAATGTTTTCTGTGTTTTACTCCTATGAACATGTCTCCTAATGTAAATATTCGAGAGATTATCTTTCCTGGCAATTCCTATCTATAAGTGGAAATTCTGGGTTGTAAAATGTGTGCATCTTCAATTTTCCTGGGCAATGTCAAGCTATTTCAAAGTGATTTTATTTATTTATATTCCCACAGGCAAAGTAATCATGTTATAAAAAATAACAGATTTAAGAAAGAGTGTCTCACATTAGAGAAATTCAAAGAACTCAGTGTTACTGTAATCCAAGCAGTACGGGGAAAAGCATCCATACATTAAGCATCAGATACATCCTGTCATGCTTGGGACGTCATCCAAAGGAGTGTAACTATTTTCCTGTAGTCTATAAAATGTCACATAGTAAGGTTAACAAGGTAGGGATATGGTCATATTTACATTTTAGAAAGTATTCTGGCCTAAGTATAGATGGGGGCACCAAACCAGCAACAGGTCAGAACCTGAACCTTTTCTCATGATAATAGCTGTCATGTGGACTTCACCCTCAGAAAAAATGACTCCTCTTCTTATCCTTTGGATTTCAGATTAGATGTTATCTCTTCTAGGAGGATCCGGGATGACTGTCTTTTCCCTGGTATTCTCTACTAGTCCATAAGCTCTTTAGAGACAAAGTTTGGTTTTTTGTTGTGGCTCCATCCCGCTATTATGCAGAGTCCATATCAGACACTCATTTTGTAAATAATCAGAGTAGCGCACATATATGGAGCTCTGTCTGGGAAATCATGTACTTGGCAAAGTGGAGCAGTGTCAGCACTAGGACTTCAGCAATGCCTTTGTAATGAGGTTTGACTGAGCATGCTAAAAGGCTTTTTTGATGTCATTGATAGAGAGCTGGACAATATGATAGATGTGGGACAAGGGGAACATTAACATTCTAAAAAAACAGACGAAGACCCACAAAACACTTGAAATCTTTGTGAACTTTCAGTCAGTACTGCAAGCACGCACTATGAATTCCCCCAAAGCATTTTGTAATTCTGTGGCTTAAGAACATACTTCGGCAACCATTTAATATAACTTATTCACAGAGGTAGTGCAATGATAGGAGCACAATTTTAGAAGAGAGGCTGCCTGGGTTCCAACCCTGGTGCTCCCACTTAGAGTATGACTACAGGCAAATTATTAAAGCACTTTGTTCTTAAGTTTGTAAATCTCTAAAATGGGTATAAAATGGTATCTTTTGAGTAGTTATGGTATAAACATGGCAGCAATAGGAGCTGGGACTGGGGAGCTCTTCTCTGGGTTGGAAGCTCCGGGATCCAGGGATGAATGACTTCCTAGTTAGAGGTGCAATTTTCCTTGGTATTGTTGCTGCAGTAGAATTGTGGCTGGATTTGTTACAACATTATCACCGTCTAAAAAGAAAGGCCCTGAAAGATTTAATAAGGGAAGTAGGGCCATGGCTGCCTTACCAGAGAATAGGTCTTCCCTTGTGGGCTCTGGGCTGGGTCTCACTTTATGCGGGGTGTGGGGTGGGTGTGCTCAGCTTTGCAGTGTGGCAAGCTTTAGAAATTCACAGTAGAGTGACGTCACTATCTTCTTGAATAGTTTTTTTTTTTAAATAAGACACATTTATTATGCTAAAGAACAGATTTTTTTCATTTTCCCAAAGCACTAAAATAGCACATGGCATAGTAATTTAGCACACACTATAAACTGATATATACAATCAATAATCCCCCAAAATGGCTATTTTAAGTCTCACTTTGGGAGTCCTTAAAAACTTACTCTTAAATGACCTTTATCTTTATTAAAGTTAACAACAAACAATAAAAAGGAGTTACCTCAAAAAATCTTGGTGTAAAAGAAACAATTCCTAGACCTGGGAGATTTTTATAAGGGAAATACTTGAATTGCCTCTCTGTAACTGAGCTACCTCAAATAGTCTCAAGTTCATTTTTATTTAAAGTAACACTACTAGTGTTCCTAGTTTGAGAAAGGATTATTCTAAAGGTAAGTTTAATATTGCAACTTTCACCATAGGGCCTCCATCTAAATCACATCTCAAGTGAAAGGAAAGGGGTGTGAGAAAACAAATTTTGCTGCACACCAAAATTATTCTACAAAATGCAGAAATGGCAACAGTTCTCCATAAACTCAGCAAGGCTTCATAAAAGTCCAGCAGGGTAGACTTTACAAATATTCACTTCCATTAGGTGATCAGAGACAAGCTGAAGAGACAGACAGTATCTGGGACAGTAGCCCTTTAGAATGGGTATTGAACTTCATGTTAAATCGTTACATTCTAATTGGACATTTATACAGGATATATCAGTATTCTCCTAAAAAGGTTTCCCAATTCTGAATGTCTTTCAAGCACAATTTAAAACATGCTCAAAAATTTCCTTCCACATCAACCAGCTTTTTCTAAGTTTAAACTCGACTTAAACTTGTCTGGTCATACAAACCAAAGCAGAGACTTAGCAGCTGCACTGGAAATTGGGACTTGCATCTAGATTTAATTTGAAAGAAATTATTCTAAGATAATTTTAAAAATTAATCTATTCTTATTATTCTGCTTGTACCTTAACTATGGCATAACTGATTTGCTAATTTAAAAGGTCATAGAACCAGTAACCCCAGTTTTATCTACAGACCATTTGAAGTACTTTTTATACTTGAAAGCATTTTCTTGTATTCTGTTCTTTGCTCTGAAAACATGGGCTTTAACCAGTCGAGGGAAACACATTTGGTGTCATCATTCAGGAGTACTTCAGGCTATGTGTGCAGCATTGCAAACAGGACAGAATGCAGGCAAGACAGTTCCAACTCAGGGCCTCGCCCCTCAAGAAAAGGACTTAGCGGTCCCTCCTTTAAAATCCCCATTTCCAACAGTTTTTGGTGATATGGCAGTCCTAACACCCAACGTTCTCCTTCAGGGCGCTGTCCTCTGTGGCTGTCTGAGGCCTTGGGCCCTCTTCCCAGACAGTCCCTCCTCAGAGCTTCCCCGACACTGAAGGGCACCCCAGCAAAATGCTCTTCTGCAGAAGCAGAGAACAGACCCACAGCTTTGCTCAGAGTGGCTGCTGAAGCTGAATTTCTTCTTATTGATTCTTTCAAGTATGGGCACACTTTGCTGCCATTGTGAAGCACGAGGTCAGCCTCATTCAGATCATCTCTCAAGTTTCCAATGATAGCACCTCATTGTGTGAATCTCCATTTACATCAACCACAGGCTTATTCATCCAGGAAGGTTTATCAGCTGAACAAGGGCTCCCCTTCTCTGTTCTTTTCTTAAGGCTACAGGATAGTGTGTGCAAGTCTTCTCCTCTGTCATCCTTCACTTTTGCCAGGCAGGTGCCAAGAGCCCCTCTCCCTTCCCTCATGCTTTGTGTCTTTGATGTAAGGAGCCTGAGGTCACACCCTTTGCCAGTCAGGGACCTTCGATGGATCTCAATATGAACCTGCAACCACACGTCCAGCATCATGGAAGCCACGCTGTAGAGGTAGGGGAAGTTGATGCGCAGCCTCCAGGCTAGGTCGAAGAAGATAAGCAGCGTGCGGGTCAGCCCCTTGCAGAAGACCCCATAGGAGCGGGCGGCAGCCGAGCGCGAGAGCCGGACAGCCAGGCCCGACGGAGCCGCCGCCATGTAGAGACCGGCGCTCCCACCGCCCGCCCGCCCTCTCCGCCCCGCGTCGCCCCGGGCTCCGCTCCGGCCTCTGGCCAGCGCTCGGCGCGCTCGGGGAGCGAGGGAGGTGGCGGCGAGGCCGGCGGGCGGGCGGGCCGCGGGGAACAGAGTCCTCGCGTCAAGCTCAAGCTCGAGGAAGCGCCTCTGCCAGCCGCCGCCCGCTGCCGTACGGCCAAGGCGGATG
>NW_007733843.1:26230-36087 GCF_000696425.1 Galeopterus variegatus
CCCCCCGGGCTCCGCTCCGGCCTCTGGCCAGCGCTCGGCGCGCTCGGGGAGCGAGGGAGGTGGCGGCGAGGCCGGCGGGCGGGCGGGCCGCGGGGAACAGAGTCCTCGCGTCAAGCTCAAGCTCGAGGAAGCGCCTCTGCCAGCCGCCGCCTGGTCCCAGCCCGGCCGCGCGGCCTTGCCTTCTTGAATCGTTTTTAATTGGGACTTTCAATCCCAGGCTTTCCTTTGGCACAAGAAGCAGTATCCTCTCTGGTGAGATTTTAGTGTTGCAGTAACTCAGAGTCGGTCCTTCCCCTGCTGTCCAGTTTCTGCTGACCTCCCAGGTGTGGGTCGTGGTCAGGACTGGCTTAAAAGCACCGGAATCCTTCCTCAGTAGAAGGCCCTCCAGCTGGCTACACCAGAACACACGAACCCGTGTTTCCTGCAGCCCTGGGAAGTGGTGCGGGCAGCTCTGGGGAGACAAAGCACATGCACCTCACACTTCCTGGTGGGTTTGGATTGGAGGAGTTCACCTTGTTTTCATCTATAGTTCAGAGAAGTGTTTTTCCTCAGTGTAGATACTAAAAATAGAAAACTAATGATTCCAGGGACCTGGATTGGCCTGTTATACCTGTCAAAGGTCGAAGAGGATGCATGATTGTTAAACTACCTCCAGGATACACTTGCTGGAGAAGCAGCCCTGCCTTAATCTGAGCAGACCAGAGGAGTACTTCTCTGAGGGTGGGCCACGCAGCTGCATTGGGGGGTAGGCTGAGACTGTGCAGCTGCAGTGGGGGCACGTCCAGTGGTCAGACTTACTCGACGTCTCAACCAGCATCACTGCACCTTCTTCCTCCATTCTCTTCTCCCAGCCCTTGAGTAGGCAGCCATGAGCGGGGGTGCGAGCCAGCCATAGAGTTAGCATGGCAGGAGCAAATTTCCTGTACCTGGGTACTTGTGTACCCATCAGGTGGCACCAGGCCTGCTCAGGGGTGCATGGCTTTTCACCCCCAAGTCCAAGATGGAGATTGTGAAGAGTCAGTTTATTAAGAATTTCACTTCAGAGGAGTCTGTTCATCATAATAAGATCTCCAGCACAGGAATGGGTCAGCTGGCCTGGTCTGTATTATCAATCTCTTATTAAAAGGCCTGAGTGATGATGAACTTGCCCTTGTAGATATTGATGAAGGCAAACTGAAGGGTGAGACTATGGATCTTCAACTTGACAGTCCTTTTATGAAAATGCCAAATAGTGTCTGCAGCACAGATTACTTTGTCACTGCATATTCAAACCAAGTGATTATCATATTATCACAGCAAGTGCACACCAAGCAAAAGGAGAAACATGATAAAGATCCTGATCGGTAGAAAAATATCCACAAAGAAGTGATTGCCAGCACCTAGGAGATTATGAAAATGACAGGTTGTGGTTTCGGGGCCATTGGCCTGTCTGTAGCTGATTTAACAGAAAGTATTTTGAGGAATCTTAGGAGAACACATTCAGTTTCCAGCATAATTAAGGGCCTCTCTGGAGATGAAGTATTCTCATCTATTCCTCAGTGTTCTTTTTATCCTGGGATGGAATGGTATTACTGACCTTACATAGATAAAGCTCACCCAAGCACCACAGTAGCATTGCCAGAATGCCTGTATCAGCTCTTAGGCAACGGCAACAGCAAACGAGGGCAGGATTTTAGTGTGTTTTGATTAAATGTTACTGTACAGCATTTTTTTGGTGTTTATTTTTTGTTTTGTTTGCTTGTTTATTTGCTTTTTAAGTGAGAAGAAACATCAGAAGAACATTAGCGACCAGGAAGTGGGTCCTCTAGGGATGAGGAGACATTCTGCTGGATTTTTAAAAAAATGTTTTCTCCAGAGTCATCTGCTTCATTAACAATGGATTTTGTCTTAGACGTCTCTCTCTGATTTTATAAACTGACATCATTTCTTGTTCTGTTATGAATGCACGCTGCACTAGGACTCCAATAAGCCCATCACACATTTTCACCATTTTGTCTATAGGCACTTTTTCTGCAGTGTAATAACTCATCTCCATTGTTACTATTATCATAATCACCTTGACTCAGAACCATTCTGGCTATTTCATCATCAGCCAGCAAATGAACAACTTGCAGTGTCATGTTGGTGCTCCAAAATATCTGAATTTGGAACATTCCAGCTTTCAGATTTTTGGATTAGGGATGCTCCATCTGTACATACTGCAGTTACGTCCTAGTGTTAGGACACTACTGTCTTTCTTCCTGTAACTCTATGGACTAGATTAATCCACAGGTTTAATACTTTATACTCATCTGATGAGAATGTTTACAAAACATATGCAACTTTGGAAGGCTGAAGGGAATTATAAAGTCCAATGGATATGGAATTTCATCTCTGATTGTCAGGGACTATCACTCTGGTTTGTAAAAAAATATTTCAATTCATATGCTATCCACTACATATACTTGAGTAAATCAAACACTTTTGGATATTTCAATAAATAATTTAGGACTATTTGGACATAAATCAAATTCAGGTGCCAAATAGTTCAATCTCCAAATAATTTAAATTCAACTCAATGGTAAAATACAGTCAAATACCAAATTAAATTCCAGATAAAATAAACAGTTAAATGTGAAGAATACAACCACAGAATCAGAAAGGAATGAGGGTGTGTTTTAGGATGAATGAATTAGGATCAACTAAACCTAAAAATAATAATTTAAAAAAATCACAAAGTAAATGATATGTAAACAAAATGAAAACAGCATACTTAGAAAAGTATTTGTAATAAATATGTGTTATCACAATTAACCTAAAACTTCTCTTAAGGAGAATTAAATATTCTCAAAATATTCCAAAAAATCAAACAAAAGAAAATTATTCCAAACACTTTCTATGAGGCCAGAATCACCCTGATAAATAAAATCAGAAAAAGATACAACAAAAAAAGAAAACTTCAGGCCATTATCCCTCATGAACACAGATGCAAATATCCTCAACAAAATACTAGCAAACCCAATTCAACAGCACATCAAAAAGATTATAGACCATGATCAAGTGGGATTTATCTCGTGGGTGAGATGGTTCAACATACACAAATATATCACATCAACAAAATTAAAGACAATAACCATATGATCATTTCAGCAGATGCAGAAAAAGCATTTGATAACATTCAACATCCTTCGTGATAAAAAAAAAAAACACTCAACAAGTTAGCTGTAGAAGAAAAGAATCAACACAATAAAGGCCAAGAAAGAACAGGAACAAGACAGCGATGCCCACTTTCACCACTCTTGTTAAACATAGTACGGGAAGTCCTAACCAGAGCAATTAGGCAAGAGGGAGAACTGAAGTAAAGAAGTGCATCCAAATTGGAAAAGAGAAAGTCAAATTGTTCCTCTTTGCAGAGGACATGATCTCATATACAGAAAAACCTAAGACTCAAAAAAAAAAAAAAAAGAAAAAAGAAAACAAATACTTTGATTAAAAAAATGGGCAAATGACCTGAGTAGATAATTCTCAAAAAATAAATAAATAAATAAAAAGACACACTAGTGACCAGTTGTGGTAAAAACAAAAACAATGCTCAATATCACTAATCATCAGGGAAATGCAAAGCAAAACCACAATGAGATATCTCACCCCAGTTAGAATGAATATTTTCAAAAAGACAAATAACAAATGCTGGTGAGTATGTGGAAAAAAGGAAACTCATACACTGTTGGTGGGAATGTAAATTAGTACAGCCATTATGGAAAACAGTATGGAGGTTCCTCACAAAACTAAAAATAGAACTACCACATGATCCAGCAATCCCACTACTGGGTATTTATCCAAAGGAAAGGAAATCAATATGTGAAAGGGATACCCGCACTCCAGTGTTTATCATGGCTCTATAGCAAGATTTGGAACCAAACTAAATGTTTATCAATGGATAATTAGATAAATAAAATGTGATATATATATATATATATATATACAAAATGGAATACTACTCAGCCATAAAAAATGAAACTCTGCCATTTGCAACAATGTGGTAGCAGTTTCATTTGTGTCTATAGGTACAAAAAGAATAGAGGTGATAAGGCTGATAACGTAGCACTAATTCCTTTTTAGTGTTGCAGCCTGTCCGTTACACTCTAGAGTACAAGCATCTTCTAAGAGTCCCAGTCACACATATACTATTATAAATCAAATTCTCTATTTCCACACACATGCATAAAAAAGCTCTATTTGACCTTTAATTGGAAAGGTATTTACTCAATAGGTCTATTTGGAAAGATTTGACATATTTACCATATTGAGTATTCAATCCATGATCGTGGCATAGCCCTTTATTTTAGCCCTTCATTTCAACCCTGGCTTGGAGATATTTGAAAAATAAAAATCGAACAATAAAAAATAAGACAAATAAAAAAAACAAAGTATAACACTATTTACATAGCATTTACGTTTTATTAGGTATTATAATTAATCTAGAGATAATTTAAATTATATGAGGGGATGTGCATAAGCTATATAAAATACTTCTCCATTTTATATAAGGAAATTGAGCATCTTCAGAATTTGTACCTGAGGGGGCTCTTGGCACTAACTCCCCACAGATACTGGGGGACAACTGTGATGTTGTAAGCAAACGTTGGATAAGTCCCTCGCATGGGGGAGCTCCATTTAACAACACTAGAGGAAGGTGTCCTATACCACTGGCCCTTTAGTTACTTAAAAATGAGAATGCTAGAATGTCTTTCCTCTCTATATTTACTGGATGATATGCAACATTGTCAGAAATTATTGAGGCAGTTTTCAAAGAAATAAGTTTTTGGAAAGGTCCACACATATGATAACCTTTTCTTAATCTCCTAGGATACATTTTTTTGAGGAATAATTGCTCGTCAGATGACACTTAAGAAAACCTATTAATTCACACCACTATATATTGGTAAGAGGACAAACACTTCATCTCTTTCTAGGATATGCTGGCTTTTATAATTTTTTTCAATCTGATTATATTTAAATGGTGACATTTATTTAGTTGTTCACTTTTCCAATTTCTAACAGGATTAGACTATTTTCATAGGTTTATAAAAAGGATATAAATCCCCAGTTGCTAGATAACTTATTGACACAAATTATACATCAGCATTACTAATTTCTTAAACTCTGATAGGTGACAACAAAATATAGGTAGTGTGGGACCCCCATTGTAAATAAATTTCTAAATGTTATTTATTAAAGATGATTATATACATAATCATTGTTTAAATAATTATTTATTATATATGAAAGTGCTTCAAAAAGTTTATGTAAAAATTGAGAGACGTGAATTAAGAGATGTACGAGTCTTTCCATAAACTTTTTGAAGTACCCTCATATAGTATTTTTAATGTAAATACACACATTGTGGTGGATGTCATATATGAGCACACACATATATGTATACATATGTGAAGTATCTGATTTCAAATTATGCATCAAGGTAAATGAATCAAAAAAATCAATTTTATTTTTATATAACTAATCATTACAAATTAATCATCATAAGTAATTCCGAATTAATCATCATAAGTAATTCCGTCAACTATTGTAGATATAATAGTTTAAAATACAATTGTGTTTCTAGATGCACCTTTTAAAATGATACAGTTACACAGTCAGATGTGCTGTTTATCTCAGTTAATGTTTTATTGTTGGACATATTCAGATAAAGAATGGCTGGGAACTTAATTAATAATTATAAATTTAAAAGTAGAGTAACAAACCAAATGTTAAAAATTGTGAGGTCATTTCTTATAGAATAAAAATTTATTTAATGAAATAAGTGCTTCATTTAAAATATCTCTTTGAACAACCTGCATCAGGTCGACTTTTTTAGTCTCACCACAAACCTCCTCTACTGTTACTCTTAGCCCTCAGTGTTGTTTTCTATAGTTTGTAAATCCAATCAGCCAGTTTCACACCTTTCTGCATAACTTAATCATCTATTTCCTAGAAGTGGGTGTGATCTTAGGTGAGTCTAATCACTTAAATAGCACACGCGTCCAGAGAAGGCCTCTGCTCCAGGGAAGACAGAATTTTCAGCTGCCAGGTGTTGAAGAGCAGAGAGTTACAGCTGACCTTGGTATCAACAGATCTTCCAGAGGTTCCAGTCGTGAGACCACGCATAGTAGACACTGGTGCGTATGGAATTGAGAGTAAAGGCCTTCATGCTTACTTTCCTTTACAGAAATACTTTAAATTTACCTGTCAGCCCATTTGGATCTTGTTAATCAAACAAGTAGCTCCTAGTTATTTAAAATGACATCAATGTAAAGTATCTGTAACTAGAGCATTTGTAGTATATGGTTTGAGTTATATTAAGTTATTTGATTTATTTTTATTCCATTCGTTTCTATATTATTAGATTTTTTTAGGCCTTAAAAATAATTTTCTGCAGTTTTTATGCAACTATGAAACCCATAACCANGTTTTTATAGCTGAGTAGTATTCCATTGTGTAGATATACCACATTTTCCGTATCCACTCATCCGATGATGGACATTTGGGTTGATTCCAGCTCTTGGCTATTGTGAAGAGTGCTGCAATGAACATTGGGAAACAGGTATACCTTCGACTTGATGTTTTCCATTCCTTTGGGTAAATGGTGACATTTATTTAGTTGTTCACTTTTCCACTTTCTAACAGGATTAGACTATTTTCATAGGTTTATAAAAAGGATATAAATCCCCAGTTGCTAGATAACTTATTGACACAAATTATACATCAGCATTACTAATTTCTTAAACTCTGATAGGTGACAACAAAATATAGGTAGTGTGGGACCCCCATTATAAATAATTTTCTAAATGTTACTTATTAAAGATGATTATATACATAATCATTGTTTAAATAATTATTTATTTTATACGAAAGTGCTTCAAAAAGTTTATGTAAAAATTGAGAGACATGAATTAAGAGATGTATGAGTCTTTCCATAAACTTTTTGAAGTACCCTCATATAGTATTTTTAATGTAAATACACACATTGTGGTGGATGTCATATATGAACACACACATATATGTATACATATGTAAAGTATCTGATTTCAAATTATGCATCAAGGTAAATGAATCAAAAAATCAATTTTATTTTTATATAACTAATCATTACAAATTAATCATTATAAGTAATTCCATCAACTATTGTAGATATAATAGTTTAAAATACAATTGTGTTTCTAGATGCACCTTTTAAAATGATACAGTTACACAGTCAGATGTGCTGTTTATCTCAGTTAATGTTTTATTGTTGGACATATTCAGATAAAGAATGGCTGGGAACTTAATTAATAATTATAAATTTAAAAGTAGAGTAACAAACCAAATGTTAAAATTGTGAGGTCATTTCTTATAGAGTAAAAATTTATTTAATGAAATAAGTGCTTCATTTAAAATATCTCTTTGAACAACCTGCATCAGGTCGACTTTTTTTAGTCTCACCACAAAACTCCTCTACTGTTACTCTTAGCCCTCAGTGTTGTTTTCTATAGTTTGTAAATCCAATCAGCCAGTTTCACACCTTTCTGCATAACTTAATCATCTATTTCCTAGAAGTGGGTGTGATCTTAGGTGAGTCTAATCACTTAAATAGCACACGCGTCCAGAGAAGGCCTCTGCTCCAGGGAAGACAGAATTTTCAGCTGCCAGGTGTTGAAGAGCAGACAGTTACAGCTGACCTTGGTATCAACAGATCTTCCAGAGGTTCCAGTCGTGAGACCACGCATAGTAGACACTGGTGCGTATGGAATTGAGAGTAAAGGCCTTCATGCTTACTTTCCTTTACAGAAATACTTTAAATTTACCTGTCAGCCCATTTGGATCTTGTTAATCAAACAAGTAGCTCCTAGTTATTTAAAATGACATCAATGTAAAGTATCTGTAACTAGAGCATTTGTAATATATGGTTTGAGTTATATTAAGTTATTTGATTTATCTTTATTCCATTAGTTTCTATATTATTAGATTTTTTTTAGGCCTTAAAAATAATTTTCTGCAGTTTTTATGCAACTATGAAACCCATAACCANTTTTTTTAGGCCTTAAAAATAATTTTCTGCAGTTTTTATGCAACTATGAAACCCATAACCACCTAAAATGTTCAATATAATGTGTGAATATACTACTTTTTATACACGCTAATATAAAATGTGTTGAATTCATTACAAAACATTGTAAAATTCCTATTTACTGTCCCTTCAAACCCTTCAGTTTGCAGACTAAAATTTGAAAAGTATTCAAAAACAATCCAACCAACTGGTAAGGGCTCCCAAGAAGTAGCATTGATCACCATAGGAAATATTGGAAACAAAGATTAATTTGTGATCCATTAACCTATCTCTGCATTCTTTAGTGTAGAGCAGAAAGCCTGGTGTTTATCTATTTTTTAAATGTAATTGATTAATTGTTGCTGATTATCACTGTAGGATGAATATTTACCTTTTCTGAAAGTAAAGGTACTCTCTCTGATGGTCTGAATTGGCTCTGGGAAAAATGTTTTCCTAAACTAGAAATAATAGATAATTTTTACATTTTGCTTTTTTTGAAAGGACGAGTTTGATGTTAAAGTTAAAAGAATAAATTCAACTGTTTATAGTTTTAGGCATTGAAAGTTGACGTTAACGTTGATTAAATCAGAGTAAACTGAATCAATTTTTCCTTGTCTTTGGAAAACTGCCTCCGTGACATAGGAGGCAGAGAGCGTGGACTATTAGCATAGAGACTAAGAGTTGTGTTGTTTATTACAATCATGGGGTCATTGGGAGAGAAAAAAAGAGATACAGAGATTTTGGAAGTGCTTCTGGATTAATCAGCTAATACAAATAACTCTAGAATCATCCCAACTTTTACCTTCTGCCCCAAGATTTAAGCTTGTCCAAGTAACTGAGGTATGACTGAGAACACTGCTTTTTCTTTTTTAAACAAAAAGGATATGAGAGGGCTAGCTCGTCTCACTTTCTCATTTGTATCACAGTATAAATCCAGTCTGTCTACATTTACCAAGTCTAGGTTTCGACTGGGGGTAAATTAATGGGTAAATTGGACAGAACTCAAGCAGACAAGTAGAACTGTCCAAAAGCTTTTTTCCAAAGAATAACTCCCACAAGAATAACTTTATCTCCTCTCTCTCTCTCTCTTTAATTTTTTTATTTTATTTTATTTTCAGAAACATGGATTCAGATACCTTGCAAGCCTTCCAGAGTGAGCTCACATGCTCCATCTGCATAAACTACTTCATAGACCCTGTCACCATCAACTGTGGTCACAGCTTTTGCAGGCCCTGCCTATACCTCTGCTGGGAGGAAGCGCAAACTTCAATGTGCTGCCCTGAGTGCAGGGAAATATCAGAGAAGCCAGACTTCAAAACCAATATTGCACTCAAGAAGCTGGCTTCACTTGCTAGACAAGCCAGACCTTGTCACGTTGACAGCTCTAAGGACCAGATCTGTGTAGCGCACAAGGAGGCAAAGGGGCTCTTCTGTGAAGTGGACAGAAACCTGCTCTGTGGACCCTGCTCTGAATCAATGGAGCACAGGGCTCACAGCCACAGTTCTATAGAATGTGCTGCGGAGGAATACAGGGTATGTGATACCTCTAAAGCAAATTGGAATCTATAGGATTCTAAATCAGAGAGAGAGAGAGATGAGGACTTATGATAATGAAGTTGAGAGAATGAAGATGTTGGAGGTGGTAATTTTTCAATATAAATCCCAAGCTATCGATATGTCCTTTCCATGTTGCTAATCAATGTGATACTATAATCATGGTTGGGTTTAGCCCTCAGTAAGGGAATTTTCCTTAGGAACATTGTCCAAATATGGGGAATTGGTGCAGATGTGG
>NW_007733843.1:37797-39340 GCF_000696425.1 Galeopterus variegatus
TCAAGATCCTTTGAAGATCTGAGGCAGAAAGTTTATAAATGATTTGCTTGAATTTGAAGTTTTAAGTTGTAAGGAAATCATACTTGAAGTTGTAAGTTTTCTGTTGAGAATGAGGACATGTAATCTTTTTAACTGAATATCTCTGCAGCACTATGTGGCTTTACGGAAGGTGATGATCAAAATTCAATATCAGAAGATACATCTATTTCTCCACGAGGAGGAGCAACTCCATCTGGAGACAATAGACAGAGAAGCAGAGGAGACTTTGCAACAACTCAGGAACAGTGAAGTCAGAATGACCCAACAGAAAGAATACCTAAAAGAAATGTACAGAGAGCTGACTGACATGTGCCAGAAGCCTGAGGTGGAGCTGCTCCAGGTGAGGAGGAGGGTCCATCCTGAGAGACAGGAATGCTTTTCTTGGCAATGCAGTCTAGACATTGAAACGTTCCCTGCATATACCATTTCTCTCAGCTAAGTGATATGTGCTCCTTGTCTCCCATCGTTCTGTTTGTTCAATCACTTATTTATGCATATTCTGGTAATCCCCGGGCGAGTTTTGCCATTTTATGAAATAGCATAGGATAGAATGCTCTTCAGGAGATTGGGAGTATTATCCACACAGAGAGATTATACCAAATCAGCCAAACTGTGTGATCAGAGGAAAGAAAGTCAGCTTTGCTGAGGTAACGCTCCATTTATGTCCCCTAATCGATCATCACTCTCTGCTGTCCCACACAAAATCAGTTTGCTGAAGACATTGAGGCTTTGCCTCTTGCCAAGTCAAGGTTTATAGAATTCAGTAATCAATTTTAATACAGTCTATTATATATATATATATTTCCCTGTTTTGTTTCAATTGTCATAAGTGGTCAGACCTCTCCCTGGAAATACACTGGGAGGTGATAAAACTAGGAAGCTGGATCTTCTTGCATCACTACATGGTGTCTTCTTGAGTTCCTTTCTTCTTAACACACACTGAGGAAGCCCCTCGTAGTTTAGTTTAGGTTCTGTTATTAACATAGCCTTGGATGTTTCCCTAGAAAGCAACAAGGAAAAAAAACCACATTATTAAACAAACAAAAAAAGCAAAAGTACCAGGGAAAATGCAAAATGATGGAAATTTCATGATTATCTTATTTTTTATTTACTTTATCTTATTTTTCCTTGCAGGACTTTGGAAACATATTGGAAAGGTGAGTTTATGCTAAAGATCTCTGATTTTTGAGAAAATTATTTCTTGTTTCTGAAGTTGTCGTGTATGTGTTGAGATATTAACATTGTTCTTTGTTGCTATTTTCCATTTTGTTTCAAGAGAGTCCCTAAGGACTCTTGCTCCTTGTTCTTGGAAATTTCCTTCTTATGCGGCCGAGTTCGAATATACCTAAAATCAATTTGCTATTTTGGGTTTTTTTCCACACAATCCCCCCAACCTCTCCAACTGGGCCCACTTCAACAAATCTTAGCAAGGAGATTATTCTCAGTTATCATAGAGGAAGCCGCTACCCTAGAGAAGTAGAAGGTAAAAAAGAGAGGAAAGAGA
>NW_007733843.1:40066-46611 GCF_000696425.1 Galeopterus variegatus
AGAGGGGAATGGCTATCTCAGGACCCTCAGGATCAGGGCTGTCTTACAGGATGCAGATTCTCTTGCTTGGCAGAAAATATCAAAGCCTCTGGCTCAATGGACATTCCCTTTTAGACACTAAGTGCATCATTGGTAACTACTGCTGACTGAAGTCCCAAAGATTTTGTCTGGATTTTCTTCTCTATGGCAAACACAAGATCTTTGCATTACCTGAGATAAAGTAAGGGGTGGAGGGAGGAAATGGCACTCAATCATTTTAGAAATTGAATAATGTCTGAGAAGAATGGGGAATTTGGAATTTGATATGTTACATTTAGAAAAAATAAATGAACATTACTTATATCCTCAAGAGTGTTACAATAAAATGTATACCAACTAACTGAAAATGAGAGAATTCTGATGAAATGTCTTTGATTAAAAACTGCTATCTTTGTAATAACCATGTGATTAGCCTTTAGTCCAAAAGTATAACTGGTGTCATTCTTTACAGGACTGAGCTGGTGCTGATGCAAAAGCCCCAGCCAATGAACCCAGAGCTCAATTCATGGCACATCACTGGAATCCTAGACATGCTGAACAACTTCAGAGGTAAGAGTCAGCCCTCTGACAATGAGGCCTCAATTTCTTTCTTTAGTGGGTTTCTGGTGATGAGCCATCCCCATTTCGATTTTATTTTTTCTGACATGAAAGTAGTAAGTGACTTTCCAAAACTTTTGTATTTTCTCTCTCTGCATAGTTATAGTAGGATAATCAAGACTGAACTTTTAACTTACAGTTTGTTGAAAATGCCTAACAAGACACATATTATATCCGACACAAGATAAGGAAGAGAAGAAAGAGTATTCACGCAGGTCATGTGGTTTTGAAGAGTTACAAGACTTAGTTCTCAGAGTAGCAAGAAATATTGTATGTTTATTCATTTTCTTCCAGTTTTAAATACTTTCCTCCAGTTGTAAATACTTACAATATGGCATTGGTGGTTTTTGATTTGTTGGCTATTCCAAATGCATTTATCATGCATTGTACAAATAACATTTTCTGTTTATAAAATCAGAAAGCTTTGTCCAATCAAAAAAACTACTAAAATTGCCATAAGCAGAGCAATTCTAATGCTATCAGATCAATGTCAAGACAACTGAAAGTCAAGGGGTCTGTGCACACAGCCTGGCCATGTTAGGCACATACTAGAGAGCAGGTGTGGACAGCAGAGAGCTGACAGGGATTAGATTGAATAATGTAAATAATTAATAATTATTTGTTAAAAATAATTAATAGTTAAAAATAAGATAATGTAAAGCCAGAATATTCTTATCAGAAACATGTAAATTGTGCATGTTGATTTCTATCAATTTTTTTGATGTTTGAGAATGTACCAGGCACAGCATGTATCCTAATAAATGCCTGCATCACAGCAAAGTGATGTCTATTGATGAANATAATGTAAAGCCAGAATATTCTTATCAGAAACATGTAAATTGTGCATGTTGATTTCTATCAATTTTTTTGATGTTTGAGAATGTACCAGGCACAGCATGTATCCTAATAAATGCCTGCATCACAGCAAAGTGATGTCTATTGATGAACGCCACTAAAGACAAACAACAAGAGTTTTCTACTAAAGTAGAGGGAAAATAGTTTTAGGTATGCACTGAAAAATTATCTAAAAGTGGATATGAAATCAGTGCTTCATACAGTGGTATGGCCAGCTTTTCTGTTATTTTCTCTTTTTCTCTATGACTTGAAGAATTTCTGTGTGCTGTAGAGGTCCTACTAACCCTTCCTCTTCAAAGATGAGTAAGTCTGAACTCCCCTTGAAGGAGGGGGAAATGAGGTGAATAACTGGGCAGAAAGCCTCTGCCCCTGAGGACGTAGAGATGCCATTTGTTGGTCTAATTTTTGCCTCTTTCTGCAGTGGATAATCCTCTGAGTAAGGAAACAGCCAGTTGCTACATGAGTCTTTCTGAAAATGTCAGAAGTATGATATTTGGAGATGACCATCACTGCGTATCCAGAGAGCTCCAGACAGTGGAGAGTTTTGCAGCATGGGGTGCTCAGACCTTTACCTCTGGTAGGCATTACTGGGAGGTGGACCTGGCTCACTCCTCCAACTGGATTCTGGGAGTCTGTAAAGATTCCTGGACAGGCGATACTGATATCATTCATGATTCTGAAGAATCATTTTTACTATTTTCTTTTAAGAGGGGTGATCGTTATAGTCTCTCCACCAACTCCCCACCCTTAACTCAGTATGTGAAAAGTCCTCTGGGCCGAGTTGGGGTGTTTCTGGATTATGACAATGGAATCGTGAGCTTTTACGATGTTTACAAAAGTTCCCTCATATATAGTTTCCTTCCTTCCTTCTTCTCTTCCCCTCTTACGCCTTTCCTTTGCCTTGCTTCCCCATGGAAAGTCAGGCTTCATGATGATTTACTTGTGAATTCCCATATCGGAGGAAACTAAGGTCCTGAGACCATCTTATGTGAGGTAACAGGACTGTGCCAGACGGTCTTTGAACATATTGTAACTTAAGGAAACATAATTACTTTATGGTTACAAAATAAGATAACTATATTGAGTGTATAAATTTGTTTATTAAATTATTATAATTTTTTTATTATGAAGCATTTACCAGAATATCCACAATAGTTTTTTTTACTTTTTTGTATAATAAAAGGTTTATTGAGATAAATGCACACATTGTGAAAAACACTCTTCTAAAGCACTTAATTCAGTGCTTTTTAGTATATCCAGAGTTGTGCAACCATCATAATTATTAAAATCCAAGACTTTTTTTTTTTTTTTTGTCTTTTTGTCTTTTTCCATGTCCGGCAACGGATCGCAACCCTCAGTGTTGCCCCCGTACCGGACCGGGGACCGGCAACAGGATCGCAACCCTCGGTGTCACTCCCGCGCCTCGCTCAGCCAGTGAGTGGGAACCGGTCTGCATGTGGGATCCGAACCCTCGGGAGGGAGCGCTGCCGCGCTTCCCAAGCGGCGCACCTATCCAGTGCGCCACCGGGCCGGCCCTAAAATCCAAGACATTTTCATCATTCCGACAAGAAACCGAACACCCATTAACAGTTAGTCTCCATTCACCCTCCCACATCCCCTGGAAATCCTTCATCTACTTTTGATCTTTATGAATTCATGTAAATAAAATTGTACTATATGTGGCTTTTTGTGTGTGTGTTTTTTTCATCCATGTTGAAACAATGTGTTTTACTAGCATATTTTAACCTTGTTGAGGTACAAGAATGAAGTGGTGCATATCTCAACTTATTAAACAAAAAGAGAGTTTTTATTTTCTCTTCAAGATTGACCTAGTTAAGGGGATCCAAGTATCTGACAAACTCACCATTTCTCTAAATCCTAGTTATTCATCATATTTCAGCTCAAACAACAGTTTTTTTCAGGAAAATCCTCTGACTCCACAGATCAGGGTAGTTCTCTTATTACACACCCTCTAAACATAATATCATATCTCATCATAATAGTCAACAAACTCATAACAAACCCTTATTGCTACATATTACTACTAGATTGAAAATTCCAAGGGGGAAAAGTATTTGTCTTATTTGCTACTATATTCCTATTATCCAATGCAGTATATAGAACATAGTATACAATAAATACGAGGTAAATTAGTGGATAAATAAATGAATGAAAGAGTTAATATAAACAAATTTGATTCTAGCATTAAGAAAGTTTTCAAAAATGTAAGTAACATAATAGGACTGAAAATATTAACGCATAATGTCATGAAAATATAAGAAACAGGTTGATTTCCAAATTCACAGCCTAAGAAAATTCCTTTATGTTATGGTCTGATATAATTGGAGCATAATTTTATGCTACAGTATTTTGACTTTTCGGGATGCTTAGTACAAACTAGTGGAAGATGAAGATCCTATATAAAGTGATAGGAGAATAGAAAATTGAATGTAGAGCAATGGAGACTATCAGGATTTAAATTGACATACATGTGTAATTACTTACTAAACATAAAATGGCATAAACTATCTTATGCAATAGAAGAAACAAAACAAATTTACATTTGAAAGAATAATCCAGGTGATGCAGAATATAAAATTTTATAATAGAATGTGATACCTATGTCCCTGAGAGAGAGAGAACCAATAACTGATAGTTATTAAAATGTGAAGAAATTGTATCATCTGTAAAGAGCTTAATCCTATGAAACTGAGAGTTCATTTCTAACAGATAATCAGAGCAAGTAGAAAGCTCTTATGGCTCTAGTTAGGGCACGTGCTAATCTGATCTAACAAAGACCCCCAACTTTAAACGAGTTGGAGGGTGTGCACTTCTCACATTTTTTGTCCAAATATTGGACATGGTCAAGGGGAATATTGATATTTTCAACAACAAATTTTATTTGTGTGTGTAAGAAAGTTCAGTTTTTTGCCATGACCCGTCTGGCAGGAAAGCTGGACAAGGAAAAAAAAAAAAATCCAGAATAAGGGGATCTGATTTTAAGGAGATGACTTGATGTTTTCTTCATCATTTCTGGTCCCATCCTAAGGTTTAAGCTTGGGCATATGACACACCAAGCTGTGAGATGTATCTGGGAATATTGGACACACAGAAAAAGATAATTTATTTTTATTGTTTGGGTCAGAAGAAAAAATAATTAAATGACTGGCACAACAGAAGAAAACCCAAGAGGTAGCATTCAATGAAAAGAGAGAGAGAGAGAGGGAGACAGAGAGAGAGAGAGAGAGAGAGAGAGAGAGAGAGAGAGAGAGAGAGAGAGAGAGAGAGAGAGAGAGTTTTAACAAAAGATATATGGTATTACTTGAGGTTAGGACCAGATCTCATTATTCGAGAATGAGCAAACCCTGCTTTTCACTATTGTCAAGGTGTCAAGTGTTCTCCTATTCTGGACCTGTCATGTGGTGAGGCACATCTCACTTGTCTTCTAGTCCCTTAAATGGATGATTAAGACAGAGATGATTCTACAAATTTTGAAAATATTTATCAGAAATGTTCCCTTATTCTTTCACTCAGCATCACATATATATTCTGCAGTTAATTTTCTTTCATCCTTCCAACATATTTCATGCAGCACTTAATAACTATCAGAAAAAAAAGCTTATCACAGATTTCTTTCTGTCTCACCTTTTTTTCAAGTGATTTCAGATTGCGTAGTCTTACCCACTGAGACTTCATGCAGCATCCCTTTTTAATTTCACCTATGGTTCCTGAGCTTTTCTATTGATGCTAAAATTTTTCTAAGAGGTTGGTAATCTTATGTTTTCTCTTTCAAAGAAATCTTTAGGGCTAACATTCTTTTCATTTAAATCAGATTTACCAGTACATACAAGCAGAATTAGCCACTTTATGGACATTTAATATTTGTCTTTGATTTTGGGAGATGGGGACAGTTTGTGTATCTATTCAGTAAAATTTCTCAGCCATTACACCGAGTATCTTATTGTAATGATGCTCCTGGAGATATTTAATGCATTCTCTTTCTTCACCTTTCATAATTTATATTAGAATAGGTAATACCAGAGACTCGCCTATAACTGAAATTAAATCAAGGTAAAAGCACTAGGAATCCTTACCAATCATTACTCCAAAAATCTGAGACTTCCCAGGTTCTTGTCCCCCCAAAAAAGTTATTTACCACTTACTTGGTAACCCTTTTTTTTTGTTGTTGTTGTTTGCATTCAAAAATTTTGGTTTTTTCCTAAGACAAAAAGTAAATGTTGACATGTGGGTGAGCTGGAAAATAATTATATAAAACTTGGACATACCCTTGACTAGCACTTTATTTCTGTACCATATTTAGAAGACATATAGAAAGTTAATTTTCATATGTGAAAGAAGCCAGACACAGAAAAATACTGCATAATCTCACTTGTATGTGGAATCTTAGGGGAAAAAAAAGGCTAAATGCATAGAAGCAAAGAATAGAAATGTGGTTACCAGGGTCAGGGGTGGGGTGGGTGGGTGTTGAGGAGAAAATGAGGAGTTGTGTAGGTCAAAGGAACAGATTTTCAATTACGTATGATGAATAAGTCTAAAGATCTAATGTACAGCATGAGGGGTGTCGTTAATAATATTATATAGTATTGTGTACTAAAACTTGGCTGAGAATATATTTTAGGCGCTCTTACCACACAGAAAAAGGGGAACTATGTTAGATGATGGATATATTAATTTGCTTGATGGGAGTAGCTATTTCACTATGTATACGTATATCAAAACATCACGTTGTACATCTAAAATACATAAAATAAAATAAAAATTAATGGAATAAAGGTAATTTTTTTTTTCAGATTCAAACTGAAAATATATAGGGATTGGGACAGAGATAAGATTGTTTCTGCTAAATTAACAGAATTCTAATGAAACATCTTAAGAGAAAAATAATTTTTAAAACTTTTAATTAAGGGCCGGCCCGGTGGCGCACTGCGCTAGTGCGCCGTTTGGGAAGCGCGGCGGCGCTCCCGCCGAGGGTTCGGATCCCACATACAGACCGATTCCCGCTCACTGGCTGAGCGAGGCGCGGGGGCAACACC
>NW_007733843.1:47611-57184 GCF_000696425.1 Galeopterus variegatus
CCCGTTGCCGGTCCCGGTCCGGTACGGGGGCGACACTGAGGGTTGCGATCCATTGCCGGACACGGAAAAAAGACAAAAAAAAAAAAAAAACTTTTAATTAAAATAAAATTTTAACACAGAAAGCTCTTTGAAAGTTTTACCATAGTTTTACCAAACACACACATGCATGCACCCCCCCACACACATTTTAAATATATCTTTATTTTGTTTGAGTTTATGTTGAATGAACAAGCAAACAAGGAATGCAAAAGGCATTGATGATGCTAGAAGTTGTCAAATATTTTTACCGCCTCTAGAGTCTTGTAGGTTGTTTCAGTAATGTGATAAGAATAAGAAATGCACTTTCATTCTCTTACTGCTGTTAGAGATTATCTTTTTTATTAATTCTAGATAACTAAAAAATGTGGAATGCATTTGGAAAACACTGTTACAAATGATGCCATTTACTGCCCTGTTCAACATTAAAGTTGTAAAATTAGCTTTAAAGAGATTATTCTTTTTTTTTTTTTCCTTTTTGTTTCTTTTTTACTGGCCTATAACGGGATCGCAACCCTCAGTGTCGCACCCGCGCCACCGGTCACCACATGGGATCCAAACCCTCAGCGGGAGCGCCACCGCGCTCCCAAGCGGTGCACTCTCCAGTGCGCCACCGGGCCGGCCCAAGAGATGATTCTTTTAACTTCAAATAACAGATACTATAATCGACTTTTGCTACTAGGTGGTAGTAAGGTCTGTAACCCAGGCTAGATACTGAGATACACAAATTCAACTGGGGATCTGCTTGTGATTTTAAAGCATGGATTTTCAAATTAATTAGGCACCTAGTCTTTTCTAAGCCTTGTCTTCCTTGCATGGGATACAGAGATGAATGCTATAATTCCTGACCTCATGACACTAACGTTCTACCAGAGAAGACTGACCAGTAAAAGTCATCTAGAAGAGCCTGCATCATTTGGTCCAAAAAAAAGCAGCTCTAATACTGGAATTTGACAGATCTGTACTTAAAATTCAGAATTTGTTTTGCTGTGGTTTGGATGTGTCCCCCAAAATTGATGTGTTTGTAACTTAAAACCCAATGCAATAGTGTTGGGAGGTGGGGCCTAATAAGAGGTAGTTAGGTCATAAGTGCTCTGCCCTCATGAATGGATTAATGTCCTTATTTTTTGTGAGTAGATTAGTTATCCAAAGAGTGAGTTTGTTGTAAGAGCAAGTTTATTCCTCTCTTGCTCTCTTGATCTCTCGCCCTTCTGTTATAGGCCGACACAGCAAAAAGGCCCTCACCAGAGAGCCCCACTTGTTATTCGATTCACCAGCATCCAGGACTTTAACAAACACATTTCTTTTCTTTATAAATTATCCGGTCTGTGGTATTCTGTTATAGCAACACAAAATGAACTAAGAGCACCATTAAAATAAGGTAGTATTGGTTAAAACAATTATCTTTTTGCATCTGTCTCCTTGTTTATATATTCATAAACTAGATAAAATTGTAATCTATAAGTGTAGATTAGTGCTGGTAAAATGCCTCATTCACAGTAGTTTTAATAAAAATGGTAGATTAATTCTGTCCTTCCTACCTCCCACCCATCCATATTTTTCCATTATTTAATTAAAATGAAAAAATTTTAAGTAATAGATAATATGTGACAAGATAAATAACTTTAAAAGAAATGAAAAAGTTATTAAAATTAGTCTACAATGTCACAGAAGCCTATCAACTTGCTGGAATATAGACCTAATTTTGACCCAAATTGTCACTTAAGAAATTAAAAAAATAAACCGGCTCTGTTTTGATATATTTTTGTAGGTAATAATGGTGGGAGAGATCCTTGGCTACAATGGCAGTTGATAGAAAGTGCAGCAAATTTTAAAAATGCAAACAATTTTCTGAAAGAAAATTATTCCAGGGTTTGGTCTTCAGGAACAAAAACCAAAACACTGTTAAATGAGAAAAGGCTAGTGGTAGTGATGTCAAAGCATAGGGAACTGGTGCAGAAAATCCAGACTCAGCTATGAGATCTGGGGTATCAGCATCTGTAGGAGGAAGCATATAGAGGGGACAGGACATCTGATAAACTTGAGAACCCCAAAAGTCACCAACAGGGATTCATCGAGAAGTTTGGCAGCACAATATCAGAAAAGCTGCTAAAACTATGTTGAAGGTCATTTGTACACCTTAATATGCAAGGAGCCCATGATAAGGTGTGATGGGACTGAGGCCATCTCTTCCCTATGTAAATCGGAAACATACCAGTCATATTTCCCTTCTAGGACTAAGTTCTATACTGTGAGGAAACTATTGGGAGTAAAATACATATCGGCCAGAACTGGGACAATGGGGACAAAAGAAAGAAGCTACCTATAAAATAAATGGGGAAAGGAAGTAGAACTAGGAGTTGGCAAAAAGTATAAGAGGTTATATTATTGAAAACTGAAATCAAGAGAGCTCTAGAGTTAGGTACCTAGGACATCCATCTTGACCTTTTTCAGAAAATAAATTTCGGGCCCACCCCGTGGCACACTCGGGAGAGTGCGGTGCTGGGAGCGCAGCGGCACTCTCGCCATGGGTTCGGATCCTATATAGGGATGGCCAGTTCTCTCACTGGCTGAACGCAGTGCGGACGACACCAAGCCAAGGGTTGCAATCCCTTTACCGGTCACAAAAAAAAAAAAAAAAGAAAAAGAAAAGAAGTTTCATGTAAGTAACATCAATTGGGCACAATTTACAAAATGACCTCTAGAGAGAACGTTACTAGAAGAACCCCGGCTACCAGGCAACAGTGAGCTTGCTGTCTGCATCCCCAACATGAGAGTTTGGCTCTGAGCGGCCCCTCCCCTCAGCCCTGCAGCCTGGCCTCCCTGGATGCAGCTCCACCACCTGGACTGGCTGCCTCCACCTGCCTGCAGCCTGTTCTGACCCCCTCACTCATGTGTCCCAACCCACCCTTCAGAAAACCAAGTAATCTGTTCTTAAGAACTGACTGCATTTTTTTGATTAATGTAGAACTTAACAAAATATATTATTTGAAGAGGAAAACTGTCTTTCTGACAAATACTAAGTGATAAGCTTTCACCATTAAAAAAATTATAAAATGTAAAAGTAAACAGAATTTGAGGAATAACCCATTTTGATATTACCATTTTTTAAAAATTATGCCATTTTAACATTTTGCTTTAATTTTGTGGATTTATTGGCTTTAATGTCCTCATTAAAATCGAGCTTTAAGAAAATCTCTGATTTATCAACATTATTTTATTTTCGTCTATAGCTTTCCTCAATTCTAATTTCAAATACAGAACTCTTGGTTTCAGAACTTCAATATATTTGGGTTATTAAGCACAACAAAGGTTTCTCCCATCTTTCCTATGTGGCTGGTCTTTACACAGAGAAAAGAGCTTGTGAGTCAGATCGGGCATAAGTGAAATTTTCAGATTCCTTAAACAAATAGGCAGGAGTGTCTCTGTTTAAACTATATTAAAAAATAATCATTGCCTCTCACATTACTGTTGTATGCGTCTTATGCTGCCTCTTGAGTGCAGTGCCTTAGAGGTGATACCGGCGCATTTGCAGTCCCTCAGTCTGTGGCCCCCAGATCCCAGCAGTGGTTGAATCAAAAGTTCCTGCAACACCTGTGTCCTTTGTTTACATTTTGTTAGAAAAAAATAATTCTGTCAGAATTGAGAACTTCACCAGATTGGCACAGAAGAAACTTGGGCGGCTGAGTCAGCAATGCGACTAGCTGAGGAAATGGGAAAAGTTTTCTTGGAGTAGTATGTGTTGTGAATGCGTGAAAAGGAGCAAGTATTGCATATAGTTGGATATAAAGTTATTCTACAAAGAGCTATGTGAAAACTGAAAAGTGGGAGAATAATCTGGATGAAATACAAGAGGAGACGGGAAAAGAAAAGAGAGAAGCAGAAATGGCAGGGGGAGAGGGGAAGAGAGTGCAAGATCAAGACAACTGCTTTAGGTGTTTGATATGGAGCAGAAATGGAAGATAAAACCATAGTAAAGAGACATTTAAAAATGGAATTGTGATGTTTGGTTTTTATTCTGTCAAATTTGTGGCTTCTGAATATATCCACGCCTTCCCTTGACCCATGTGCTAATTAACAACCAACACACCCTGATTCTTTCATCATTAAATCCCATTATAAACCTAATGCAAATATTCACTCTAATAAATTCAATCACCTCAGAATTTCAAAGGAATTTACCCACTAATTAGTAAGTATTCATTATTCTTAACATGAAAACTATTTCAAAGGGCAATTTGGAGGAATTTATAAACATTTGAGTGTTGTTAAGGGACAAGTTTTAAACTTTGAGTTTATTTAAGCATAGAAAAACAAAACAAAACAGAGAAAAGCAGAAAGAAATAAAGCAGATCAAACAAAATGACTTGCGAATGGGGCAGATCTCAGAACCATAGCAGGTTCAGACAACTCTAACCAATCATGTGATCTGACAGTGTTTACAGAAAATGGGAGTTCAGGGTAGGAAGAACTTAATTGGTTACAGCTTAATTGGTTAATTGGTTACAGCGCCTCCTATAATTAACTAAAGCTCAGCTACTGTGGTTAAACTCTATTAGGCTTAATGCAGGAGCCTCATCCAGATTATTCTCCTAAGAAAAATTATATTTAACGGTGTATATGCCACACACACACACACACACACACACACACATTTTACCCTGTAATACCAAAACTATAGAATGTCCCACAGATGTGCACAAGGATTTATGTACAAGGATGTATACTGTGGCACTGTTTCCATTAGAGAAAGAGAGAAAAATAAATATGTAGGGATATGGGTGCTATGGTTTAAATGTATCTCCCAAAAAGCATGTATTGGAAACTCAATCCCCAATGCAACAGTCTTAAGATGTGGGACATTTGAGACATTATTAAGTCATGAGGGCTCTACCCTCATGAATGGATTAATGTCGATTATAAAAAGGACTGGGGCTGTGAGTTCTCCCTCCTCCCCTTCCTCTCCCCCTTGCAGGATCATGCTGTCTTGTCCTTCAGCCTCTTACAATAAGATGACAGAGCAAGAAGGCCCTCACCAAATGCCAGCACCTTGATCCAATAAATTAATTTTCACTGTTATGACTGTCTTGATCATTGCTACAGGGCAAATATGTCCCCCAAAAGTTCATGTATTAGAGACTTGATCTCCACTGTAACAGTGTTAAGAGGGTGGGACATGCAATTTTGGTATTTGAAAGCTGGGTCATTTAAGAGGTGATTGGATCACGAGGACTGTGCCATTGTGCGTGGATTAATCCATTGATGGTTTAATGGGTGGTCATGGGTGTGGTTCTGATGGCTTTATAAGGAGAGCTAGTGAGAAGTTAGTTCACTCTTATTCTAGCCATATGATACTCTTGGTGGCTGCAGGGAGTCACCCCACCAGGAAGAAGGCCCTCACCAGATATTTTCCCTAGATTTAGGACTTCCAAGCCTCCAAAATTGTAAGAAATAAATTTCATTTCTTTATAAATTACCCAGTTCTACTATTCTGTTATAAGCAACAAAAGAAGCTAATTCAACCATAGGTTGTGTGCTCCATTGGCAAAAAACTACTGTCTCAGTAAATATTTGGAAAGCCTCTTTCCAAATCGTTTTTCTTTTTTGGATTTTCATATAGAACACAAAAATCTGGCATACAAAGAAAAAAACAGTTGACCGGCAATATTCAAATTCTGTATTTGCCTACTCACTACAATTTATTTCTAAAAACCAATATGCAAAGGACTTTCTTGGTTATTCATGGATATGCACAGAGCTGCAAAAATTTGAGTCCTGCTAGAGGCATGTTTCCAGCTAATTTTGAAAATGGTGATGATCTGCCTTCCTATTTCAACTTTCATGCTGTAAACAAGTGTCATTTTCATAGTATATCAGGTGCCGCATTTTCACTTTTTCTTGTTGATTTCACTGTTTAAAATGGCCCTCAAACGTAGAGCTGAAGCATGTAGTGTTTCTAAGCACAAGAAGTCTGTGATGTGTTTTATGAAAATAATATGTGTGTCACATAAGCTTTGTGAAGGCCCGAGTTACAGTGCTGTTGGCTGTGAGTTCAACGTGAATGAATTAATAATATGTATTAAATAAGGTGTCTTTAAACAGAAACCCAAA
The DNA here is from genome assembly GCF_000696425.1 of Galeopterus variegatus. Taxonomy (NCBI): domain Eukaryota; kingdom Metazoa; phylum Chordata; class Mammalia; order Dermoptera; family Cynocephalidae; genus Galeopterus; species Galeopterus variegatus. Next base: position 53,759 of record NW_007733843.1, read on the forward strand.
TAAAATAAGGTTATGTATTGACTGAAGGATGAAAATGTTGTAACCAGAGGCTCATAGGAATGGAATCCCGTATTTCAGCTAGCAGCGATGCTTCAATATTGGTTAACACAGTGCTTATGGCCACTTTATAGGATGTAAGGACAATGAACAAGAAGAATGGGTTGTATGTCATACTTGTTTTAAAAAGAATTTGTGTGCAGAATGCAATCAAGAACATGTACTTATACGCAGAAAAAAGATAGATTGCCCAATAGAAAAATGGGCAATGAAGAGCTAATTCATGACAAGGAAAATTAAAGTTCTGATAAACAGGAAAAGAAGCTAATTCTAATTCATAATGACAAAATAATTGAAATAATACCATAATTTCATTTTTTCATCCATGAAATTGTCAAAATATTTGTAAATTTGATACCAACCCCTAAGAGAACGGGATTAATTTATTAATCAATGATCTCTCCTAGAGTGAGGGAAAGGGAAAAGAATTTAAGGTTTAGGGACTTATCCCTGTTGGTCTACTCCAGGAGTATCCTGTAGATGTATTAGAGGAACACTTAGAGGAATGTGTGTCTCTCGAAAGGAACTCAATAGACATTATTAAATGAATCTTAGTTAATTACTGGCATACATCTAATATGAGAGTATTTATGTGTGAGATGCACCATTTAGACCTTGGTTTTTAGAACTAAGTGTAGTGTCAACTTAATCAATGGTGCAAAGGTGTGTTACTAACACTGCATAAGCCTAATAGCACCTTTCTAAATGCCAGGAGACTCTAATTGCTTTAAAGAGGTGGGTGTGATCTTCAAAAAGTCTAACAAAAGGACCTATGAGAGACACATTCATTTTTCTCTGGAGAAGGACTGCACCTAGAGTTGGCCGCACTGTGGAGTTTTCTGAAAGTTACTATTGCATCAAGTGAGCTCCTGATCTTATGGTGTGTACTTAACAGATGTTTTGGAAGAATAAGTGCACAAATCATTAATTGAACATGGGTAAGCCTATCTATCAAGCCTACTATCAAGGAAATTTCTTCTATTGTTATTTAAAAACTAATAAACGTGTGTACTAAAAATGTCCTACTATCCTAAATTTACTAAATTATATCAGTTGTAACACATATTCCTACTATGCATTTTATGGATTATTAGGATATTAATTGTTACTATTTTGTATATTCTGTGGTTGTTTAATATTTGTTAGGGCTCAGAAGATAGTTATCAAAATCATGTAATTTGGGGCCGGCCCGTGGCTCACTCGGGAGAGTGCGGTGCTGATAACACCAAGGCCCCNTGTCATACTTGTTTTAAAAAGAATTTGTGTGCAGAATGCAATCAAGAACATGTACTTATACACAGAAAAAAAATAGATTGCCCAATAGAAAAATGGGCAATGAAGAGCTAATTCATGACAAGGAAAATTAAAGTTCTGATAAACAGGAAAAGAAGCTAATTCTAATTAATAATGAAGACAAAATAATTCAAATAATAGCATAATTTCATTTTTCCTCCATGAAATTGGCAAAACTTTTGTAAATTTGATACCAACCCCTAAGTTAATGGGATTAATTTGTTAATCAATGATCTCTCCTAGAGTGCTGGAAAGGGAAAAGAATTTAAGGTTTAGGGACTTATCCCTGTTGGTCTACTCCAGGAGTATCCTGTAGATGTATTAGAGGAGCATGTAGAGGAATGTGTGTCTCTCGAAAGAAACTCAATAAACATTATTAAATGAATCTTAGTTAATTACTGGCATACATCTAATATGAGAGTATTTATGTGTGAAATGCACCATTTAGACCTTGGTTTTTAGAACTAAGTGTAGTGTCAACTTAATCAATGGTGCAGAGGTGTGTTACTAACACTGCATAAACCTAATAGCACCTTTCTAAATGCCAGGAGACTCTAATTGCTTTAAAGAGGTGGGTGTGATCTTCAAAGAGTCTAATAAAAGGACCTATGAGAGACACATTCATTTTTCTCCGGAGAAGGACTGCACCTAGAGTTGGCCGCACTGTGGAGTTTTCTGAAAGTTACTATTGTGTCAAGTGAGCTCCTGATCTTACCATGTATTTAACAGATGTTTTTGGAAGAATCAGTGCAGAAATCATTAACTGAACCCGGGGTAAGCCTATCTATCAAGCCTACTATCAAGGAAATTTCCTCTATTGTTATTTAAAAACTAATAAACTTGTGTGCTAAAAATGTCCTACTATCCTAAATTTACTAAATTATACCAGTTGTAACTCATATTCCTACTATGCATTTTATGGATTATTAGGATATTAATTGTTTCTATTTTGTATATTCTGTGGTTGTTTAATATATTGTTAGGGCTCAGAAGATAGTTATCAAAATCATGTAATTCTACAGCAAAGTCTCTAAAATATTCAGAGTTTGCTGCTATAGGTATGTATGTATAGTGAATACGTAATTTTACAGCAAAGTCTCTAAAATATTCAGAGTTTGCTGCTATAGGTATGTATGTATAGTGAATACATAGAGTTCATGTTAATACATATACACACATATGTAATTAGTATATTAATATTGGTACTTTGAATTTACTAAGAAGACATTATTGTTGAATGTTCTAAATGCTTCCCTTCATAATCTTCAGCTTTTAGGCTTGATTTTAATTTCTTTCTTTCTTTCTTTTTTTTTTTTCCTGCAAAAAGCTTTATTTCCATTTGGTCCAAGGCTTAGGAAAGGGCTGCTCCAGGGTGGTTAAAAAGCTGCCTAGTGGCTGGAGGGTGAGGCCAGGCAGGAGCCTTGATACCAGAAGATGCAGAAAGACCCCTCAAAGGCTGTTGGGCTCTGGAGGCTTGTCAAGCTAGGACTGGGTCTGGAGCTCACAGACTGGTTCACAAACCTTTCACACACAGGTCTCTGAGCTAGATAATCAGCAAAAACAGTTCTTGGAGCCATAGGATGGAGAGCATGGCTGCGCAGGGCAGACACCTGAGGCAGTCAACACCAGCCAGGTGGCACGCAGCGCACATGTGCACTAACTCCACCCACACACAACTTGCTTACAAAGAATGCCCAGCACCACCCCCAACCAGACCTAAGGCAAGGGGCCTGATTAAATTATTCCATTGTCCCAACAAGGCTCCTAGTCGTGCTTCAGGGAGAGCCTTTCAAAGAGATACTCACCCAGCCAGGCGTTGGGGCCGACCTGCCTATAGACATTAGTCAGGTGGTCACCTGTCTTCTTGATGAGTTTCACTTCCTCAACTAGGAAGTGGCTCTCCAGGAAGTCACAGACATGGGGTCTCTGCAGGCAGAACCCAGAACATGAAGATCCTAAAGGGCCTGATTGAGGTTCTTCTCCAGGGCTATGGTGGCTTCCGTGGCATCCAGGGTTTTATTTATTTATTTATTTATTTTTTTTTTTTGTCTTTTTCCGTGTCCGGCAACGGATCGC
>NW_007733843.1:57492-82876 GCF_000696425.1 Galeopterus variegatus
GGAGCGCCGCCGCGCTTCCCAAGCGGCGCACTATCGCAGTGCGCCACCGGGCCGGCCCTGCATCCAGGGTTTTACCCTCTCATCTTCAGATGGCTCTGCATGTCCTGGAAGAGGGCATGGGCCACTGCACTGGTTTTGCATCTTTAACAGATGCTCGTCACCTTCCCGCTTCTCCTGAGTCAACTTGCAGAATAAGTGGCCCACGCCCCCCAGAACCATATCTTCACAGTGAAAACACAAGGCCAGAGAGAGGTAGGTGTGGGAGGCCCCAGATGCAGATAGATCAGGCGGTTGACTGCGGCCTCCACCTTGGTGGAATAATTGTGACGAATCTGGGAGCTGGTGATTGGTTGTCGATGAGGAGCTAACCACAAAAAATGGTGTTCATTAGTCCCTGAAGCAGGAGGTGGCCAAGAAGATGGTGCCAGAGGTTGTGAATGAAAGAGGAGATTGGAGGGCGGTCTGAAGCTGGGAGAGAGGGAGCAGGACCCCGGTCTGTTCCGTCCAAGCACTGTTGAAGCCAGAGACATCCGCAAGCCCGCTGGGTGGACTGATTTTAAATTCCTAAAGTAATAATGAGAAATGTAGAACAGTGACTAGAAGGGAAATCGGGAGATCCCCGAAATATCCTAATTTAGAAATCAGAACCTGATTGTTAGACCAGATAAATTGTTACTTTAAGGAATAATTTTATGTGTGTGGCAGGTTGTCATTTGATTTGAGATTTTCCTCTTATTAACTATTAATAAGTTCCTGATAATGACTCTGGCCTGTCAAATCTAATTGTAATTCCAAGATTCTTGGTTCTTTCATTAAATTCTTCAGTGTTATTAAAGAAAGGACAGTAAAGCTGACTAGGTAGAACTGCCAAAATAAATGTTGCAGCTGAAATATGATTATATATATTTCATATTAAAATAAATAAACTCTTTTAATACAAATTTAGAGGGATGTGTTACTTAAACTCTCTGCCTCAATTTTTCTGCCAGGAAGCAGAATTATAATACTTTATAGTACCCACCAGTTAGGGTTGTGATAAAAATATATGTTCGTTTAAAAAAAAAAGTCAGTTCAGAGTTTGTATTGCACCGGGCAGAAGTTAATTTAATCCCCAGGAAGATAAATGACCCCAATTTCTATCTTTTTTTTTTTTTTTGAATGAACCTAGATTGGTTCGATTTGTATTCTGTTTTGTTTTGTTTGTGTTTTAAGGAGCTGTGCTTCTGTGTTCCTCTCTCTAAGGACATTTTATAGAACCCTCTGACCGTCTTCTTCTCATATTTCATTGGCCAAAATAGAGATTCTCACTCACTCCCGAATCTATTATCACTTATTGGAAAGAATAATGGTGACAGTTACGACTGTTTTAGAGCAATTAGGACCACAACCCAAATCCTATATCCACATCCAAGAAATCAATACTTGAAAAAATGTGAATTCTGTTAGGGAGTGAGAACTTGGAGTGGAAGGGGTGGTAAGTTTCGTAGTCAGAGTAAGGTCTGCTATAAAGCTGACAGCTCTCCTTGTGCCTCAGTTTTTCATTTATGTCCTAGAATAAATAGAGCGTATCCTGCATAAGGAGCATTTTTTAAGGAAAGAGGGTATAGCCATCACTATGCACACAGAACTTCAGAAACTTCTCGCCAACCCAGGCCCAGAAATGGCCTGTTACTTCTTTCTCAGAAACATAGATTCCAGAATCTTGCAAGTCTTCCAGAAGGGTCTCACATGCTCCATCTGCATGAAGTACTTCATTGACTTAGTCACCATGGGCTGTGGGTGCAGCTTCTGAAGGCCACGTCTCCACCTCTGCGGGCAAGACATCTCAGTTCTTGCTCACTGTTGTGAATGCAAGAGATCAGCATAGCAGAGAGACTTAAAACCAATATTCATATGAAGAAACTGGGTTCCCTTGCCAGAAAAGCCAGTCTCTGGCAATTCCTGAGTTTTGAGGAACATCTGTGTAGGACCCACAAGGAGATAAAGGAGATCTTCTGTGAAGAGGACAAAAATCTGCACTATTTGCCCTCCTGTCAATCTCAGGAGCACAAGATTCACAGACACTGTATCTTAGTGGGCTGCGGGGAACACAGGACAAGTGATGCCTCCGAAGATCCATTTCTGTAAAGGACAAATAAAATTCCTGTGGGTCACTTTCCTTGGGTATCAGATGACTCTATTAGTGTAGTCCTTTCAGAATGTCTGTTCTGGAGTTCCTTTGCCTCAAGCCTCCCAGATATGACGAACATCTGAAGTAAATAAGGAAAACATTAAAACCTCTTTATTTTCAATGGGGCTGGTTTTTCTCTCATTCTGGACCCCCTCCATATGTTAGGGTATGAATGTGACATTATTCTTTCCAGTGGCACTCCAATTCATGGTTATTTTGCTGGAGAAGCTTATGAAGAAAATGTACTCTTTATGGCAAAAAGCTTGTGAAAATCACAGAAACCTGAATATGGAAACTACCACAACCAGATCTTAGGAGGGTAGGGCTGTACTACTTCTAACTTCACCATGAACTTGGGGTTGACATATGGGCAATCTGTAAAATAGGAAGTTGATCTTATACCATAAGTTCAATGGGATTCAATGAGGGAGGGAGACTCAATAGAAAAAGGGTGTGCTCAGTTCCTATATAAGGTAGTATTGTCCTTAGCTAGAATTTCTAGCTAAGCCACAGTTATCACCGAAAGCATGCTAGTTTATTCCCAGGTAAAGCAACACGGTACTTATACACCAACAACTACATGAGTCATCACACAGACTGTCATATATGCTGGGATGGGTTAAATGTTGGGTATAGGAGATATTTGGGAGGCATTGAAGATTCCAGTGAAACTTCAAAGGCAGGGTAAGGATTAATCTGAATGCTGGTGAACAAACAGCATTTGGAAATGGATGAAAAATCTCAGGCAGAGGGAGCAGTGGCTCAAATCTAAGGAAACCCTGAAATTAAGCAATTATAATTGAATAACATATCATGTGTGGTGGGGGAATATGATGAGAGATGTGGTTTTGTATGTTGAGGGGCACATGTAAACATGCCATAATATGGAAATGGATATATAAATATAAGGAGAAGTCTGAGTACTTGAAAAGAATTTTAAAAATAAGTGATTTTCTCTTTGTAGATGGTTATCTTGAGGATGTGATAATTTAAATGAATATTAATCAAAAATATTTTACGAGCACCAAGACTATGCCAACTGTTAACCTAGAAAATGTAACAGTAAACAATACAGAAAATATCCTTGCCCTAACAAGGTTAAACAAAGGCAAATGGTCAACATGTAAATAAGTAAAATATATGATATGTTAGAGCATGATACGTTTCTTTTTCTTTTTCTTTTTTTTTTTTTTTTTTTGTTTTTTTCCGTGTCCGGCAACGGATCGCAACCCTCAGTGTTGCCCCCATACCGGACCCGGAACCGGCAACGGGATTGCAACCTTTGGTGTTGCTCCTGCGCCTCGCTCAGCCAGTGAGCGGGAACCGGTCTGTATGTGGGATCCGAACCCTCGGGCGGGAGCGCCGCCGCACTTCCCAAGCGGGGCACTATCCAGTGCGCCACCGGGCCGGCCACATGATACGTTTCTTGAAGAATAAAAAAGGAGGGGAGTTACAAAAAGTACAGAAGAGTAGGTCATGGAAATGCGTGTTGAGTTTTAGATGGGGGGTCGGAAAAGTTCTCATCAGAAAATTCACATTGAAACAAAGTCCTGAAGAGAAAGGCAATCATGGGGATATGCACAGCGGGAGAATTCTAGGTGGCAAAAAGAGCCCGTGCAATGTTATTGCATTTGGGAACATGAGTAGGAAGGTGGTTTAAGGAACCACAATGAGGTCTATGCGGCAGAATGGAGTAACAGTAGAATTGAAGGAAATGAGATCAGAGAGATAATGGAGGTGAGATGGTAAATGAAGCCTTAATAGAACAGGTTTGCCTGGAGGAAATGCATGGAAATGAATAGGCTAGTCTGAGGTCACCACATACAAAACGGTTTAAAGTACCTTGCCCCAAATCTCAGAAATAGGGCTAAATAATAGATTCCAGTCCAGTCGCTATAGCTGTAAAATCCATCTATCAAGCGTGAACTGGGTTTCCTTTCCATACATACGGGTTGCAAGTAAGAAATGAAGTTAATTTTTCTTTATGACTGTCTTAGAAAACACTTTATCATGAATTAAGTGACTGTAATTGGTTGGATAAAACTATGTTTATCCTAATGCAAAAAAAATTGGGATAAAATTTTTTCAGAGGGTTAAAAATATTTGATACAAAACAGAATCAATGAGATTCCGTAGGAGATGGAGAAATAGGTTGATGGTTTGACTAACCCAGTGTCATTGCAGGGTTATGAATTTAAGGAGAGAAGCAACCACAGCTGAACATCAGAAGATGCCTGCAATTCTTCATGAAGGGAGCAACGTCAGTTAGAGAGACTATGAAAGGAGGGCAAGGACATTTTTTAGCAACTCGAGGAAAGTAAAGCCAGAATGGCTCAAAAGAGGGAGATATTAAGGACATATGAGGAGCTGAAGGAAACAGATATGGAGCTGTTCCAGGTAATGACTGACAAATGGGGTATCAGGATGTTGAACATTCATGTGAAGTTATTTTTATGTCTCAACTGAAATCCATCTCCTATTCTATTTTCATCATTTGTTTCCAAAAACGTAGTTCTAAAACTGCAGCTACTTAGTTTCGAGGACATTGCCTCCCTAAGGAATTCTACAAACCAGAGATCCCTCCTACTTTATCCATGAACAACAGAATTTTGTAGAATGGTTAAGGTAACATCCTCAAGAAATACTTCCCACCTAAAAATTAATAATATATTTTGACTTTTTGAAAATTCAAAAAAGAATAAACTGTTTATTGACATTTAGGTTAACTCATGGACATAGAAAGATGGAGCGATTTGGGAATCTAGGCTTGCATTACTATCATTTTGGGGTGTACCAACTTTGGAATTAATTAGGGCCTGGGAACGATGGCTGAATAACTTATTCATAGTTATAGCAGAGCACAGACTCCGCAGGCCTCTTCCCCCTTGTCTCACACTGAGAATGTCTTCAAAAATCAGATTTTACCAGGACATTAATTTATGAAAGTAGGGTAGACTGATTTTCTTATTGTTGTTGTTAGAACATAGAAAATGCTTCCCAGGAAGAAAGACAGTGGGGAAATAATAACTTCTGAAACTATTTCACAATCTTACCCCGGACCTAGTGGAAGAGGTATCTTGTGAAAAGCACTGTTTCCACTTTTTTTCTCATGGGCTTTTGGAGACATAATGCACAGGTGAGTGTCTACCTGGATTCCAGCAGATGCTCTTTCAGAGTTTCCCCAAATATCAGGCAGGATCTACTAAAGCGATGGCGTAATTTATTGGGATATTAATTCAATATCTGCCTGGATCTACTTTTCCCCTCTCCCATCCAGGTATACATCTTTTTAGTGTCATGCTGAGTGATTTTATTTGGCAGGTTTAATACAAATGTTGCAAAAACAAACAAACAAAGTGATAAAAAATTGTCTCTCCATTCCTGACTTTTTTTAGTTCTCCAAAGCCTACACATAGGAAGGAGGACTGCTGAGTTTTGTAGGTGGTGAAAAAGTCAAATACCTCACAGAGGTTGCCAGCAGAAGCTGGGGAGAAAGGAAGAGAGAGAAAGAGAGTATCCCAACAGACTCGATATGCATAAGTTTTGAAAAATAGATGAAACAAACCCTTAAGGTGTTAACAGCTGTGTTGGCCTCTAGGAAAGCTCTGCTTTAGGAAGCAGATCTCCCTGTCTGGGAGAAGTTCCGCAATCTCTACCCTGTGAAGATAGCAACAGACACACCAGTCTTCAGAGAACCCCTCATTTCCAGATGGAGATTTCAGCGAACTTTGCTAATGGACACCAGACTTTCATTCCTGAATATGCTCAAGGGCCTTAGAGACTAAGGATCTTTACAGATTTCTGGGCAATAACAGGAGCAATTAGACTAAATGCTGACATTTTAGCAATATACTTAAAAATTCAGGAATTGTGAATAAGAATTTGACAAGGTGGTAATTTTTAAATTTCAAAATTTGTGCATTAAAAGTATTCTGATGAAGTGTCTTATATATAAGAATAATATTTTTTATGGCTGCCCTGCATCTTCGTCCTTGCAGGACTACATCAGTGCTGGTGCACATGCCCCAACCTTTGCATCCAGAGATCAGTGTGGGGCCTATCACTGGACTGATGGACAGGCTCAACCATTTCCAAGGTGAGTGTCAACCCATTGTCTGTATTCCCGTGATCTATTATTTATTATTAGGAGCCCGTGGGAAATATTTTCCCCTTTGTTAATGGTTTTAGATATTTTCAGAAATGAATCATATAACTATGCAATCCTTTAACTGAGTATGTCCTTACAGTCAGATTTACAATATCAAGAGTTAATGATAGTGCACAACATAAATATGATCCAGGTTCATACGTAGTGAGTCATACAGTTAGTAAAAGGAATGACATAGAAAATTAAAATTTTAATAAATGGATCAGTGATCAGATTTCAGCTTAATTACTCAATGTTACATACAAAATTATACATTTATTCAGTATATTTAATTTTGAATTGTTAAGCAATTTGGGGGGGATATATATAGCTTGCTAGAGCTTGTTTATTTTTAATTTTTTTCACAGTGGATAGATTGTATTCATATAATGTAAAAAATATGAGTTACAATGTAAAAACTGAAAAAGTAATTTCTTATAGACTAAAGTAGTAGTAAAAACAAAAATAATTTCAGCTTACAATATAAAAAGCTGCATGTTATATTTCAAAATGCACATATGGACATATAGATTTTCTTCCAGTTCCCCTAGAGGTTCTTAGATAAGGGAATATCTTCACATCTCATTCAAAATGATGACACTATTACTTAGAAATAAGAAATGTCTTTCTGATACCGACCTGTATAACTATAAAGAAAGTTCAGGAGATAATCTATTGGCTATTTTGCTTTGCAAACTGAATTGAAAGAGATTGATTTTACATTTAACACTCAATATTTGAATTTTCAAAATTTTTCAATATTTTTGGTTAGGGATTTGTTTGCTCTGTAGATATTTTAGTCATGCCTATAATTTATTAGATATTACAAACTAAGCTATTCCCCTCTGTTGTAACCTTATATTTTTCAGGAAATTAACCTTTTGGTAGAACAACTTTTATCTCAGGGCTTTAAGTTTTCATTATTTACGTATATGTCTATGTATGCTTTTTCTTTTTTGAGTGGATGTTTCTCTGGAGCCTCAAAGAGTCAATAGTCGAGTCCTCCTATATGGAGAGATGAGAAGGACTAGTGTTGGATGTGATGACCACTATATCACTCCATGATGCACCCTATTTCACTCCAAAACCTGAATGTTTTCTTGCGTGGGGTGTCCAGACTTTTACCTCTGGCAGACATTACTGGGAGGTGGATGTGGGGGACCGTTGGAATTTGTCTTTTGGTGTCTGTAATGATTATTAGAAAGAGAAGAATAGTTATGATAAGATAGACGAGAAGGAGGGATTCTTTCTTCTTGGATGTGTTAAGGAGGACATTCACTGCAATGTCTTTTCCATCTCCCCATTTTTATGGCATTATGTGCCAAGGGCGATTGATCAAATAGGAGTATTCATGGATTATGAAGGTAGAACTGTGAGCTTTATTAATGTTGCTAAAATTTCCCTTATATACAGCATCCCTTTTTGCTAGAAAGCTGGTAGAGCAATATTTTGGGGGGTGTCTACAAGGGTGTTTCCAGAAGACATTAGCATGTTGGCCTGAATGAACTAGGTGGGAAAGATGTGCTTTTGAGATGGGTGGGCACCATCCAATCTGCTGGAGACCCTGAGAGAAAAAAAACAGAGGAAAAGATGAATTTGTCTTTATCTGCAAGAACTGCGATACATTCAGCTCTTCTGTCTGTGAACATCAGAACTCAAGACTCTTCAGCTCTTATGTTCCAGCCTTTAAACCAACGGCACCATTGGCTTCTTTTGTTCTGAGGCTTTCACACTTCAACTGAGCCACGCTAAAGGGCATCCAGTTTGCAGATGGCCTATCGTGGGATTCCTCAGCCTTCACAATCCTGTGAGCTAATTCCCCTACTAAATCCACTGCCATAGATTTATTACAGACATATACTTTTGTTTCTGTCTCTCTGGAGAACCCTGAATAATACACCAGGTACTGTCTTCATGTAACACTGCCATTCTGGGAAAAGCCACATGGTCGCCTGGTCCTTCTGATGGTTTATGAAGCCCAAGACAACTCAGGGCAGCTGCTTTTTCCAACACTTCCTCTCACCTCACCACCAGCACGGTATACTTATAGTGGAAATTGAAGGCTCATATTTCTACATTGTACCATCCAATTTGGTATAATTTTTGTGTTTTAGGTTTTTTTGTTTGTGCATCTACGAATCATATTTAGTAAATACTGGGCAAAATCATTTTCGGTATTAATCTGCGTAAAATGGGAAGTTCTCGAAAAGGCCACCCAAATGAGAAGAAGCCTTGTGGAGGCTGCAGAGGGAAACCTTTCTCTATGACACACAGGATATGGATGGAGGGCTCTGCCTGGTTTGCTCTTATGTGGTTGGTGCCAAACATGGGGTATTCCTTAGAGTGCAGCCTCAAGTCAGGATACCGAATCTCTTGCAGAAAAGCATGTGCTGAAGGTGAGGAAAATGAAATTTCTAAACCAGATTATTGAAGTATTGTTCATTCTTGGCTTCTGCCAACCACCCAGAACTTTTCCCAGAGCTTGGTTTCAGCATCTCAAGTTTCTAGATTTATTGGAAAAGATACCAGATAAGGGTTTGTTGAGAATAATTTTGTCAAAGAGCCCTACCTTATTTTCACCTGGATGATAGCAGTAGTTACCAGGGAAAAGTTCAAAGGAAGGTAAAACTCAAAACTGAATCTTACCTTGATATCACTTTATAGAATCACCTTTGTAGATTCTAGTGTAGATTTTCCTCAGGAAACATAGAGGTCTGTCTTCTATGCAGGGCTAGAAATTCGCCCCAAATGCCTGGAAAACTGTAAGGATCAACCATTCTATTTTCTTACAAATAAGTGGGGCCGAAAAATATCTATTTTATTTTCTGATTACACAAATACCACAGTCTTCTTATTAACATTTTGTAAAATACAGAAAAAAGGATAAAATAAAATTGCTTTAATATCATCCCTAGAAAAACCTAATTAATATTTTTGAAAAATATATTACTTTGTTAATAAATATACACTTCTGTACTTCACTGAGAAAATAATTGTGCTAATATAATTGGTTAAGAATTGGAAAATAAAGCCCTTGAGATTTTTAACAACTGTAGGCTCCCATGAGAGAGAGATTGTGCTTTTGAAATCCAAGATCACCTTTAAAAATCAAAATTTTAAAAACTTAGTAGATTGTCCATGTGAAATGTATATATACATTTATTTCTGAAGATTGAAAGACCAGACAATAATTCCCACTCTTTCCAAATATTGCATTACCATAGCCGAGTCATTTGGTGAGAAATATATAAGAAAAAAAAGGTCATCTATATTTAATTACCAAATTGTAGAAGAGTGGGAATATGAGTTATTCTTTTTAAAAAATTCTTTCTTTCTCATTTTTACCATTGTTGTTGTTTTTGTTTTGTTGTAATGCAAGTTATAAATTAAGTTGATGCAAGGGGTTCCCTGACCTGGGACTTCCTGGCTTTTCTCTCCTTTAGCCTCTGAGATGGGTCAGGCTGTGTCAGGCAGAAAATTTTATTTCCTGCCCTTGCTGGGAGGCCTAAAGAGCAGCAAGAAAACATTTGATGGTACATAACTCACTAATAATGTAAGTACATAGAGAACATAAAGTTACTCCAATGTTGAAAGGGTGGTGAATAAACCACTTATATCCTTAGTATGAAAACTAAAGGCAAACATAAAACAACAACAAATACAACAATTATATAAAAGATATTAAAAGATGCAACTTGAAACAACAGAATTTCAAAATGTAAAGGGGGAAGGACATTAAGGCATAGAGTCGTGCTTTTTTTCTTTTTTCTTAGACACCAAAATTAAGTTATTATTAGTCTAAAATAATCTGTTATAATATAACATATACATATTTTTTTTTGTAAAATTTGTATGGAACCACAAAAGACCCTGTATGGCTAAAACTATCTTGAACCAAAAAAAAAAAAAAAGACAAAGTTGGAACTATCACACTACCTGACTTCAAAATATTTTATAAAGCTATAATAACCAACACAGCATGTTACTGGCATAAAAACAGACAAATAGAAAAACGGAACAGAGACAGCCTGGAAATGAATCCACACACTTACAGCCAACTGATTTTTGACAATGGTGCCAAGAATATACAGTAGGCAAAGCATAGTCTCTTGAACACAAGGGATTGGGAAAACTGGATATCCACTAAGAGAAGACTGAAACTAGACCCCTATCTTTTACCATTCACGAAAATCACCTCAAATTGGATTAAAGACTTAAATTTAAGACCCCAAACTATGAAACTACTAGAAGAAAACATAGGAGGGGTGATACATGAAATGAGACTCAGCAGTACTTTTTTGAGCAAGACTACAAAGGCACAGGCAATTGAAACAAAAGTACACAAGTGAGACTACATCGAACTAAAAAGCTTCTGCACAGCAAGGGACCCTATCAGCAAAATGAACTGACAACCTGTAGAATGGGAGAAAATGTTTGCAAACTACACATCAGACAAGAGGCTAATATCCAAAATATATAAGGAACTCAAATGCTCAAAACCACTGATCATCAGGAAAATGAAAATTAAAACCTCAACGAGGCATTTCCTCACTCCATTTAGAATGACTATTATCAAAAAGACAGAAAATAACAAGTGCTGATGGGGATGAGGAGAAAAGGGAACCCTCCTGCATTGTTAGTGGGAATGTAAATCAGTACAGCCATAGTGGAAAACAGTATGGAGGTTCCTCACAGAAACAAAAATAGATTAACTTTATGACCCAGCTATCCCACTACTAGTATATACCCAAAGAAAATGAAATCACTATATCAAAGAGACACCTGCACTCCCATGTTCATTGCAACACTATTCACAACAGCCAATGCATGGAATCAACCTAAATGCCCACTAGTAGATGAATGGATAAAAAATACTGTGGCATATATACACCATAGAGTACTATTCAGCTATAAAAAGAAAAATAAAATCCTACAATTTGCAGCAACATGGAAAATATACACACACATCATAACTGAGTTCTTGATTGTAGACTATCATTTTCTTCGCATTAGACCCAGAGAGAAGCAAAAGCCTTTAGATGGGACTGAATAAAAAATTCTCAACTTTATTGTATATGTATTTATGTATCTGTTTGTTTAAAGGTGTGTGTATGTGTGTACTATTACTTGAAGTTATGTGTAATATATAACTTAAAGCTGCAGCTCAGTTTAGAAGCCATGCAACAGACAGCAAAACCCAGAATCACCTGGAGGGCATGTGAAAGCATATTGCTGGGCTCCCCTCCAGGAGGGGAGCCTGATTCAGTAACTCTGAGGTGGGTCTCTGGAATTTGACCTTTCCAACATGTTCCCAGTTGATGCTGCTGGTCTGGTGACCACAATTTGAGAACCACTGCTTGAAGCAAACCTGGTGTAAAAATCTGTCAGTGGTGCTAATTGATTTCAGGTGCAATCACTTATTATCAGCTCTTTAGAGTTTTTTTCACAGAATATTGTTACTCTCCTGTGTTAATCTACTCAATGGGGATAGTGTCTCAGAACATTGATTTGATCAACACATGTTGTACACAGGTGATTGTAGTCAATGTTGTACCCCCCCCAAATTATGTATAATAAATCATGCTTTGATTAAAAATAAAACAACAAAAACCCCAATTCCACTGTTTTAATGCTTTCTGAAGAAAGAGGTGTGGTAACTTCTAAGAAAAATAGGCATGGTCATCAGAAAGTTTGTAACAACAGCAGTCAGAACAAATATCTCTTCTTCCTTTATTATCATTTCACACATTCTTTTCAGGAGAATGTACCGTGAATCACAACTTACTGTTTTTCAGAGAGGCACTATTTTAAGTGGCAAGACATCCTAACATTGACAAAGGTTCTTCTAAAATGGGGCTTGGCGAGACCAATTTCAAAGCCCGTCTGGTAGTACCAAATTTAAATTAAAAGGATTACCACCTACATTTGCTTTCAAGTTTTCTGTCAGAAAGTATCCATTTCTGCTGCATTTCTCAAATTGGAAGCTTGCCTGAATCCCCCTAGTTTAAGATTATACTTGAACTATATCATTTCTGTGTGATTTTCACATAGCTTGCTTATTGCTTACTTTGTGATCTATTTGTGCTCTATTTTGTGAAGTTGTGGAGAGGAAGATAGAGAAATCCCACCTTCTATTTTGTTCTAACCTATGAAAAAAAAACTTCCTTGTATTGTGAAATTTCCTATGCTTTCAAATATTCTATCTACTAAGGATATTTTAAAATAGGTCTTGAAAGAGTGCAAAGAGAACACAGTTTCTGCTAAAAGACAAGCTCTGAAAAGAAACACAACTGGAATTTCTGATTTGTTTTTTTACTCCGGATTATCATGGTGTTTATCCTAATGTATTTCTTTTAATAATAATTTATTAACAAGTACTAATTGACATCTAATAATATGAAGAGGTGGCAACACCAAATGCTGGGGAAGATGTGGAGCAACAGTAACTTTTATTCATTGCTGGTGGGAATGCAAAATGGTGCAGACACTTTGAAAGACAATTTGGTAATTATTTCCCAAACCAAACATATTCTTACCATAGGATCCAACAACAGTGTTCCGTGGTATTTATTTTAGAACATAGTGTAGAGAGGGCAGAAATTATCAAGGAAGAGAAGGACATATATTCATGCATCATATTAAATATTGTCACGGGTGAGAGTGAGCATGCAAGCAGAATGTGAAATTCTAGAAACTCAGACCAGAAATTGCTAGGTGGGTGTTGTTTAAACATCGATGATGGGGATAAACCAGCACTAGTGAGTTAATGTAATCAATAAGAAGAAGACATGTCCTTCAGCTGGTCCTACCTGCTGAAAAAACTAATCACAACGTGGCTACAAGGATCCTAATATAAAGGGGTTTGAAAAGCAAAGTGTGTTGTGCTCAGAGTCATGTGGGCTTGGCTGGCCTGTGAGGACCTCAGGAAGTTACGGTTGCCATCCAGAGAGCCCAGAGAAAACAGAACCCCGGACCTTGTTAGATGGATTTTGGATGGATTTTGCTACAAATCCTGATGAGGCCAATTATCAGGTGAGTACAGGTTTCTGAGTAGATGAATCCATACTTTCTTCCCTTAAAAATAAAAAATAGAGGAATTAATTCAACTCTCAGTCTACTTACGAGCTTCCCAAGTAGAAGTAATGTGCCAAGATAATAAAAATTGTGTAGTTACTTTCAGTTTATTCTTGAGCTAGAAAAATTTAATCTCTGTCTTTTTTTAAAAATGTATAGTATGATGTAACTTTTATTTTTATTCCTTATATATACAGACTGTGAATTTTTAGAGGGAAAGTCCTAGATATCATGTAGTTTCTTTGGCGTGATATCTTAACTTACTTGGAAATTCTTGTCGTAGAAGGTGAAAAGTACTAACTTTCCTGAAACTTCAGCTTGCAGCCTTGGTCATTAAAGTGTTCAGTAGCAATCCAGAAATTGGTGATGGCTGTGGAAATGGGGCGTTGGTTACCACAGCAAAGTAACAGGAATGAGAGTTTCCTGGACTCATTCTGGTCCAGAAAGGGGAATTTTGATTACTTCCAATTATTTATTTTAAAAGCACAATTTACTAGATAACACTGGTTGTCATTTTAACTCGGGGTTTACATATTTCCTAATGTGGATGATCTTTTGATAGCAAGTGTGATATGATTGTGGAATATATTGCTCTTCTCTCATCAGTAGATACCCTTTACATTAAGGTTATTTAAAAGCAAGAGTATTGAACTAAAGGTTGTAGTCTAACCAAGACTGACATAATAATAACTATTTTGTATTGGGGTAAATGGTGTGGGTTTTTAAAGAGTACAAAATAAAGCATTGAAAGTGGCTAATTTGAGTCATTCATTTTGGTGATTAATGTTAGTGTGTCTTCATATGTATAATCATTTTTCTCACCTTGTTTTGTCCATGGGTGGTAAACAGAGTATTTCTGTGTACAGGTGAAGAAGACAAAATGGAAATAACATAGACAAGTGATTTCTCCCATTAGCTCACATAGCAACTGCACATTTCTTCATAATGACAATTTTCTTTTGATGTTTTATTTGTCCCTATGTGTGAGCTTCTGTTGAGAGAGAGATTATCTTCATCTATATATATCTTCTGAAACAGTCCCAATCATACTGTATATGATTATAAATAACATGAGAGCATTCCAAAAAGCTCCTTGAAAGGTTTGCAATATCTTTTAATTCTGTCGTTCCACAGACTTTTTGAAGTAACCTTGCATGTTTATTCTGATACTTTTTAGTATAAAAAAAGTTCATGACTTTGTGAGAAATGAAATTTAATTCCTTAAGTGTTTGATTTTTCTTATACACATATTTCTGCTTCTTTTTCTCATCTTCCCAGTGGGGTTCTGTCATACACATTTTCCAGAGCCTTTAGTTTGTTTTCAGAATTTCTTATTCAAAATATTCTAACATTAATTTTTACATGTTTGTGGGGTACAGTATGTTGCTTCAGTACACGAATATACTGCACAATGATTCACTTAGTGTAGATAATAGTTTTGTACCCATTAATCCACCACTTTTCCTCCTGCCTGCCCCCAGCCACCAGTAACCACAATTCCACTCTCTACATCCATGAGAACAACTTTCATTTTTAGATTCCACATATTAATGAGATGATGCAATATCTGTCATTTAGTTGCTTTACTTCAACTAACATGATGGTTTCTGGTTCCATCTATGTTGCTGCAAATGATAGGTATCGTATTTTTTATAGCTGAGTAGTATTCCATTGTGTATATCTACCACAGTCTTTTTTTATCCATTCATACATTTATGGACATTTAGGCTGATTTCCTCTCATGGCTATTGTGAAAAGTTCTGTGATGAATATGGGAGTGCAGGTGTCTCTTTGATATATTGTTTTAGTTTCCTTCGGATATATACCCAGTAGTGGGATAGCTGTGTTGCAGGGTAGGTCTGTATTTATTTGAGGAAGCTCCATATTGTTTTCCACAGTGGTTGTACCAATTTGTACTCCCAACAGCAATGTAGGAGGTTCTTTTTTCTCTGCGTGCTTGCCAGTATTTCTGTGTCATGTTGATAATAGTCACCGTTCTAACAGGAGTGAAAGGATATCTCATTGAGATTTCAATTTGCATTTCTCTGATTAGTGATGTTGAGCACTTTTTTTCATGTGCCTGTAGGCCATTTGCATGTCTTCTTTTGAGAAATGTCTGTTCAGGTTCTTTGCTCATTTTTAATTGGGTTATTTGTTTTATTTTTTTGCTGTTAAGTTCCTTGAATGTTCTGAATATTAACCCCTTGTCTGATGTGTAGTTTACAAACACTTTCTTCTATTCTGTAGGTTGCCTCTTCACTCTGATTGTTTCCTTTGCTGTGCAGGAGCTTTTTAGTTTTAAGTAGTCCCATTTATGTATTTTTTGCTTTAGTTGCCTGTGCCTTTGTAGTCTTGCTCAGAAAAGCACCTCCCACTCCCATTTCGCATAGTGTTTCCCCCATGTTTTCTTTTAGCAGTTTCATAGTTTTGGGTCTTTAAATTTAGGTCTTTAATCCAATTTGAGGTGATTTTTGTGTATGGTGAGATATAGAGGTCTAGTTTCAGTTTTCTGCATATGTACATACAGTTTTCCCAGCATGATTTTTTGAATAAGCTGTACTTTTCCTATTGCATATTTTTGGCACCTGTAGTAGTCCATTTCTGTTACTTATAACAAATTACTTAGAACTGGGTAATATGTAAAGAAAGCAAAACTTATTCCTTACAGTTTCAGAGGCTGGGAAGTCTAAAGTCCAGGGAACACATCTGGTGAGGGTCTTGGTAGTAGCAACAGTGATCCAGAGGTTTGAGAGAGAGAGAGAGAGAGAGAGAGAGAGAGAGAGAGATGAACCTCTCATTTGCTCTCCCTTTGAAGCCCTCAGAACCATGCCCCTGACCACGATTATTAATCCATTCACTACTGCATGGTCCTACAATCTCATCACCTTTTCACAGCCTCAACTTTCAATTTCCATAATAGTATTTCCCACCCTGAACTGTTACATTGGGAATTAAATTTTGAGGAGACCTTGAACCCAAGACATTATCTTTGTCAAAAATCAGTTGGCAGTAATGTGTGGATTTATTTCTGAACTCTATATTCCATTGGACAACCTGTCTGTTTTTATGCCAGTACCATGCTGTTTTAGTTACTATAGCTTTTTAGTATATTTTGAAGTCAAGAAATGTGATGTCTCCAACATTGTTCTTTGTAAGATTGCTTTCACTATACAAGCTCTTTTGTGGTTCCATGCCAATTTTAAGATTGCTTTTTTCTATTTCATGTTAATTCTTACCCATGAACATGGGATATCTTTCCATTTATTTGTGCCCTCTTCAATTATTTTTAACTAATGAGTTATAGTTTTCATTGTAGCAGTCTTTCACCTTCTTGGTCAAATTTACTCCTAAGTATTTCATTTTTGGTAGCTATTGTGAATGGGATTAGTTTCTTGACTTCCTCTTTGTCTATTGTGTTATTGATGTATAGGATGGCTATTGATTTTTGTATGTTGATTTTGTATCCTGCCACTATACTGAACTCTTTTATTAGGTCTAGTAATTTTTTGGTGGAGTCATTAGGATTTTCTATGTATATGATCATGTCATCTGCAAATGGGGATAGTTTGATTTGACTTTCTCCTTTCCAATTTGAATGTCCTTCATTGCTTTCTCTTGTCTTACTGCTCTGGGTAGAACTTCTACTACTGTGTTTAATAAGAGTGGGAAAAAGTGAGCATCCTTGTCTCATTCTATACCTTAGAAGAAAAACCTCGATTATTATTATTATTATTATTATTTTTGCCTGGCAAGATTTTCATTTATATCTTACTATAATTATTTGTTTAAAGTTGTATGTATCCTTAGATCCCTAGAAGAAATATATTTTATTTCACTCAGGATTTCATTTTTTTAATTTGTACTTTGTTTTTGTTTATTTTAATAAGGTGACTTCCAATATCTCTCTATTTTTTTATTTTTATTTTTTCTTCTCAAAATGCATTGTTGTTGATTTTCATGCCCCTTTACCGGTTCCTCTCCACCACCTGCCCCTCCCCATCATATCTGTTCACTTGACTTAATACTTCAGGAATTTTTGTGATTATTCTGTCTTCTTCCCCCCCACACTGTTTGTTTGTGTGTATTTATTTATTTTTAGCTCCCACAAATAAGTGAGAACATGTGGTATTTCTCTTTCTGTGGCCTGACTTGTTTCACTTAATATACTTTTCTCTAAGTCCATCCATGTTGTTGCAAATGGTAGTACTTCATTCTTTTTGACAGCAGACTAATATTCCATTGTGTAGATATACCACAGTTTCCTTATCCACTCATCAGATGATGGACATTTGGGTTGGTTCCAGCTCTTGGCTATTGTGTATAGAGCTGCAGTAAACACTGGAGTACAGCTATCCCTTCGGTATGATGATTTCTATTCCTCTGGGTTTATTCCCAGTAGTGGAATTGCTGGGTCATGTGATAGATATATCTCTAATTGTTTGTGGAAACTCCATATAATTTTCCATAAAGGGTGCACCATTTTGCAGCCCCACCAACAGTGAATGAGAGTTCCTTTTTCTCCACAACCTCTCCAGCACTTATCATTCTCAGTCTTTTGGATGTTACCATCTCACTCCAGTTAGGATGGCTATATCAAAGTGGTCTTGGGCCGGCCCGGTGGCTCACTGGAGAGTGCGCCGCTTGGGAGTGTGGCGGCGCTCCCGCTGAGGGTTCGGATCCCATGTGGAGACCAGTTCCCGCTCACTGGCTGAGCACGGTGCGGGCGCAACACCAAGGGTTGCGATCCCATTGCCGGTCCCTGGTATGGGCGTGACACCGAGGGTTGCAATCCCGTTACCGGTCAGTAAAAAAGACAAAAAGGAAAAAAAAAAGGTGGTCTTTATTTGCATTTCCCAGATGCTGAGTGAAATTGAACATTTTTTCATGTGTCTATTGGCCATTCATATATCTTCCTTTGAGAAATGCCTATTCAGTTCCTTTGCTCATCTTTTAATTGGGTATTTGTTTTTTTTTGCTGTAAAGTTGTTTGAGTTCCTTGTATATTCTGGATATTAATCCTTTGTCAGATGTACATTTTGTAAATATTTTTTCCCACTCTGGTTGTCTTTTTACTCTGTCGATTGCTTCTTTTGCTCTGCAGAAGCTTATAGTTTGATATAATCCCATTTATTTATTTATTTTACCTTTTAGTTGTCTGTGCCTTTGGGGTTCTATTCATGAATTCTGTACCCACTCCTAATTCCTGTAGTGTTTTCCCTATGTTTTCTTTAAGGAGTTTTGTTTCAGGATGTATATTTAATTCTTTAATCCATTGTGAGTTGATTATGGTACATGGTGAAAGGTACGGGCCTAGTCTCATTCTCCTACATATGAGTATCCTGTTTTCCCAGCACCACATGTTGAAAGGCAGTCTCTTCCCCAGCATGGAGATTTGCTGCCTTTGTCAAAGATCAGATGGCTATAGGCATATGGATTGACTTCTGGTTTCTCTATTCCGTTGATCTGTGTGTCTATTTGTATGCCAGTACCATGCTATTTTGGTCATTATACCTTTGAAATGTAGTGTAAAGTCAGATAGTGTTATGTCTCCAGCTTTCTTTTCTTTTTTTTTTTTTTGCTCAGGATTGCTTTGGCTATGCATGGTCTTTTGTTGTTCCATATGAATGTCTGGATATCTTTTTACATCTCAGACTAAACTGTCATTGGAATTTTGATGGGGATTGCATTGAATCTGTAGATCACTTTGGGTAGTATGGACATTTTCACAATGTTAATTCTTTCAATCCAAGAGCATGGGATATCTTTCCATCTTGTTGTATCCTCTTTATTTCTCTCCAAAGTGGTTTGTATTTCTCTTCATAGAGATTTTTCACATCCTTGGTCAGCATTATTCCTAAGTATATTGTTTTTTTGATGGCTGTTGGAAATGAGCTAGCTTTCTCGATTTCTTTTTCTGCATGTTCACTGTTGGAGTATAGAAATGCTACTGATTTTTGTGTGTTGATTTTGTATCCTGTAACTCGCTGAAATCATTTATCAACTCTAGGAGTTTTTTATAGAAGCTTTAGGCTGTTCAATATATAGGATCATGTCATCTGCAAACAGGGACAGCTTGACTTCATCCTTTCCAATATGGAAGCCCTTTATTTCCTTTTATTCTCTGATTGCTCTGGCTAGTACTTCCAACACTATGTTGAATAGGAGTGGTGAGAGTGGGCATCCTTGTCTAGTTTCTGTTTTTAAGGGAAAAGCTTTCAGCTTTTTCCTGTTCAGGATGATATTGGCAGTGGGCTTATCATATATGGCTTTAATTATATTGAGATACTTTCTGTCTATGCCTAACTTGTAGAGAGTATTTATCATGAAAGGATGTTGAATTTTGTCAATTGCTTTTTCTCAATCAATATAGATGATCATGGGGTTTTTGTCTTCGCTTTTATTAACGTGGTGTATCACATTTATTGATGTGCATATGTTGAACCAACCTTGCATCCCTGGGATGAATCCCACTTGATCATGGTGAATAATTTTCTGTATGTGTTGACGCATTCTGTTAGCTAGCATTTTATTGAGGATTTTTGCATCTATATTCATCAAGGATATTGGCCTGTAGTTTTCTATTTTTGATGCTTCTTTGTTGGGTTTTGGTATCTGGGTGACATTTTCATCATTGAATGAGTTTGGAAGAATGGCCTCTGTTTAAATCTTTTGGAACAGTTTGTAGAGAATTGGTATCAGTTCCTCCTTGAAGGTTTGGTAGAACTCTACAGTGAACCCTCTAGTCCTGGGCTTTTCTTTGTTGGGAGCCTTCTGATAACAGCATCAATCTCTTTTATTGTTATTGGTCTGTTCAGATGTTCTTTATCTTCTTGGCTCATTTTTGGTAGTTTGTATGCATCCAGAAATTTATCCATTTCCTCAAGATTTTCAAATTTGTTGGCATATAGTTGTTTATAGTAGTCTCTAATGATTCCTTGTATTTCTGAGGTGTCAGCTGTAATATCGCCTTTTTCATTTCTAATTTTTGTTATTTGGGTCTTCTCTCTTCTTAGTTAATCTTGCTAAAGGTTTGTTGATTTTATTTATCTTTTCAAAAAATGAACTTTTTGTTTCATTGATCTTTGTACTGTTTTTCAATTTTCTATTTCATTTAGTTCTACTCTGATCTTGATTATTTCTTTCCATCTACTAACTTTAGGTTTGGATTGTTCTTGTTTTTCTAGATCTCTCAGGTGAAGTGTTAGGTTATTTTTCTGCCATCTTTCGATTCTTCTGAAGTAAGCATTTAATGTGATAAATTTCCCCCTTCATACTGCTTTTGCAGTATCCCACAGGTTTTGGTATGATGTGTCATTATTTTCATCAGTTTCAACAAATTTTTTTATTTTCTATTTACTTTCTTCTTGGACCAGCATGTCATTAAGTAGAATGTTGTTTAATTTCCATGTGTTTGTATAGTTTTCAGAGTTTCATTTATTATTGATTTCTAATTTTAATCCATTATGATTGGGGAAAAAATACATGGAAAAATTCCAATAATTTTGAATTTGTTGAAACTTGCTTTGTGACCTAACAGGTGGTCTGTCCTGGAGAATGTTCCATGTGCTGATGAGAAGAATGACTATTCTGTGGTTGTTGGACAAAGTCCAATTTGTCTAAAGTATTGTTTAGATCTTGTGTTTCTGATTTTTTGCCTAGATGATCTGTCCAATCATAAGAGTGGGCTGTTCAGTTCCCCTGCTATTATGATATTAGTGTCTGTCTCTTTTTGTAGATCTAATAGTGTTTGTTTTGTAAATCTGGTTGTTCTGACATTGGTTGCATATATATTTATGATTGTTATGTCTTAAGGGATAGATCCTTTTATCATTATATAGTGGCCTTCTTTATCTCTCTTTATGGTTTTTGCTTTAAAGTCTATTTTATCTGATATAAGAATAGCTACTCCAGCTCATTTTTCATTTATATTTGCATGATATATCTTTTGCCATCCTTTCACTCTTAGTCTGTGTGTGTCTTTACAGGTCAAATGAGTCTCTTGAAGACAGCATGTTGTTGGGTCCATCTTTTTAATCCAATCAGTCAGTTTGTGTCTTTTGAATGGGGAATTTAATCCCTTTACATTGAGTTATTATTGAAAGGTGTTGATTTACTCCTAGCAGTTTACTGACTTTTTTTGTTTAGATGTGTTAAGTATCTTTTGTTCCTTTCTTTCTAATTTTCTGTTTGTCTTCTGTATTTGGTTTCTTGGGGTGATAAACTATTTTTTTCTCTTTTGTTAGCATTTTTGTTTTGCTGACAGATATTGTTCTTTCCTTGTATTCATGGCAGTGATGGTTGTTTTTGTGGTATCAAACCCAGTACTTCCTTGAGAATTTCTTGTAGGGCTGGTCGTGTAGTAGTGAACTCCCACAGTTTTTGTTTGTCTGAGAAATATACCATTTGTCCTTCATTTCACAAGGACAGCCTTGCTGGGTTAAATATTCTTGGCTGGCAATTTTTGTCCTTTAGTGTTTTGAATATATCATCCCATTCTTTTCTGGCTTTTAGGGTTTCTGGTGAAAAGTCTGATGTTATTCTGATTGGGGCTCCCTTATAGGTGACTTGCTGCTTCTCTTGCAACTGTTAATATTCTCTTTGTTTTTGAGTTTTGTCAGTGTGATTATCACATGTCTTGGAGAGGACCTTTTTGGGTTGCATGTGTTTGGTGATCTTTGGGCTTCCTGAATCTGGAAATCTGTGACTTTCTCTATACCTGGGAAGTTTTCTGCTATCATTTCATTGAATATGTTTTCAATGCCATTTCCTTTTTCCTCCCCTTCTGGAATACCTGTAATTCAGATATTTGAGCACTTAAGGTTGTCAGTTGTCTCCTTTAGATTTTCTTCAATTTTTTTGATTCTTTCTTTCTGGTCCGCTTGTGATAATTCAAACAGCCTGTCTTTATGGTCAGAAATTCTCTCTTCTGCTTGTTCAAGTCTGCTGGTTAAGCTCTCTGTTGTGTTTTTTATTTTGTTGAATGAATCCTTTAGCTCCACAAGCTCAGCTACATTTGTTTCAAGGCATTGATTTCTTGTGCATTTCTTCCTTGTTTCAAGGCATTGATTTCTTGTGCATTTCTTCCTTCAGATACTGTACATTTTTTCTCATTTCATTGCGTCATCTGAGTTTTCTTGTATCTTATTTAGTTTCCTTAGAATAGTTACTCTAAATTCCCTGTCTGTCATTTCAAAGACTTCCTGTTCCATAGGATCTAGCACTTGAGAGTTATTGTTTACCTTTGGTGATGTACTTTCCTTATTTTTCATACTTCTTGTATTTTTCCTTTGGTGATTTGTCATTGTGGCTGAGGATATCTCAATCCACTCATTTCACCTTGATGTCTGGCTTTGATCCTGAAGGGACTGCCACTTCTGCGCAGCAGGAATGAGCCTGGGTCAGAAGTTCTGCCCCATCCGCCTTCTATGGTTGGGCTGGCTCTGGGTGAGGGGTCTCTGAGCCTCTTAAGTCACTCCCGGAGGCGGGGACCAGCTAGGGCCGGAAGTCCTGCCCTGCCTGCCTTCTCCATCTCAGCTGGCTTGGGGTGTGGGAGTCCAAAGGCTCTTAAGTCTCTCCCTGTGGCAGGACTAGCCTGGGTCGGAAGTCCTGCCCTGCCTGCCTTCTCCATCTCAGCTGGCTTGGGGTGTGGGAGTCCAAAGGCTCTTAAATCTCTCCCTGTGGCAGGACTAGCCTGGGTCGGAAGTCCTGCCGCACTTGCCTTCTCTGGAAGGGCTGTCTCAGGGTGTGGGGGCCCTGAGGCTGTTAAGTCTCTCCCTGGCAGCAGGGACCAGCCTAGGCCAGAAGTCCCACCCAGCCTGCCTTCACTGGCCTGGCAGGCTCAGGGTGTGTGTGCTCAGAAGCTTTAAACTTTCTCTACACAATGGGGAGCAATCTGAACTGGGGTCCTGCAGTGTGTGGCTCTTGTCCACTCCAGCGCAGATCTCAGGTCCTCTGTCACTCACTGCTCCTCAATAGCTGTAAATTGGTTGCTCTGTGGGAGAGAGCGACACCAGGAACCAACTACTCTGCCATCTTGACTGGAACTCAAAACCTCCCATTACTGTCCATTCAGTATATTAGCTGTGGGTCAGCTGTATATGGGCTTTATTGTGTTGAGATACATTCCTCTCCTATACCTAATTTGTTGAGTGTTTTTATCATGAAGGAGTGTTGGATTTTATCAAATGCTTTTTCTGCATCTGTTGAAATCATCATATAGCTTTTTTTCTTCATTCTGTTGATGTGATATATTACATGTATAGATTTGTTTATGACGAACCATCCTTGCATCCCTGGGATGAATTCCACTTGATCGTGGTATATGATCTTTTTAATATCTTGCTGAATTCTGTTTGCCAGTATTTTGCGTATTTTTGTGTCTGTGTTCATTAGTAGTTTTGTTTTGTTGTTGTTGTCTCACTTTCTAGTTTTGGTGTGAGGGTAATGCTGCTCTCAAATGAGTTTGGACGTATTCCTTCCTCTGGCAAGAAATTGAAGAGTTTGAGAAGAACTGGTATTCTTTTTTAATTGGTAGAATTTGGCTGTGAAGCCAAATGGTCATGGAGTTTTCTCTGTTGGAGACTTATTAGTGCTTCAGTCTCATTACTTGATATTGGTATGTTTAGGTTTTCTGGTTCTTCGTGATCCAACTTTGATAAGTTTTTTATGTGTCTGGGAATTAATACTTTTTTTCTGGATTTTAGTTTGTTTACATAGTTGTTCATCGTTTTTTATGATCCTTTGTATTCCTGTGGTATCAGTTTTAATGTCTCCTTTTTTAATTTTTGATTTCAAGTCCTTTTTTTATTTGTCTAGATAAATTGATTTTGTTTACTATTTGAAAAAAAACAGCTATTTGTTTTATGAATCTTCTGTAACGATTTTTAATCTCTAATTCATTT
Source organism: Galeopterus variegatus (assembly GCF_000696425.1). Taxonomy (NCBI): domain Eukaryota; kingdom Metazoa; phylum Chordata; class Mammalia; order Dermoptera; family Cynocephalidae; genus Galeopterus; species Galeopterus variegatus. The sequence goes on from NW_007733843.1 coordinate 81,785, forward strand.
ATTTGTGCTCTGATCTTTATTTCTCTCCTTGTACCAATTTGCGATTTGATTTGTTCTTGTTTTTACAGCTCTTTCAGGTGTAACATTAGGTTGTTTACTTGGAGTCTTTATTCTTTTTTGACATAGGAACTTATTGCTATAAACCTCCCTCTTAGAACTGCTTTCACTGTATCCCTTAGTTTCTGCTATGTTGTGTTTTCATTTTCATTTTTCTACAGAAATTTAATTTCCTTCTTGATTTCTTCTTTGAACCATTCATTGTTTAGGAGGATATTATTTAATTTCCATGTATTTGTACAGTTTCTAATGTCCCTTTTGATGGTGATTTCTAGTTTTATTCCATTGTCGCCATGAAAGTTGATATAAGGATTTTTTTTTAATTTGTTGAGACTTGTTTTATGCCATAACATATGGTCTATTTTAGAAAATGTTCCATGCTGCTGAGAAGAACGTATTCTGTCACTGTTGGATGAAATGTTCTATAAATGCATTAGGTCAAGTTGGCCTATAGTAGAGATTAATTCTGATGTTTCCTGGTTAATCTTCTTTTTGGATGATCTGTTGTTTGCTGAATGTGGGGCACTAAAATCCCCCACTGTTATTACGTTGGGGGACTCTATCCTGTCATGTGCAATAGTAATTGCTTTATATAACTGGGTGCTCCAGTGTGGGTTCATGTATATTTGGAATTGTTATGTACTCTCGTTGAATTGATCCCTTTATCATTATATAATAACCATCCTTAACATTTTTTTTCACCTTTGTTGCCTTGAAGTCTATTTTATTTTATCTGATATAAGTATAGCTACTCCTTTTCTTTTTTTGTTTCCATTCACATGAAATATCTTCTTCCACCCTTCACTTTCAGCTGGTGTGTGTAATTATTAGTTAAGTGAGTGTCTTTTGGGCAGCATATTATTGGTTCTTGTTTTATAATCCATTGAGCCATCCTGTGTCTTTAAATGGAGCATTTAATTTAATTTAATCTAACATTTAATCCATTTACATTGAGATTTATTACTGATATATAGGGACTTGTTACTGTGATTTTGCTACTTTTTTTTTTTTTTTTTTTTTTTTTTTTTTTTTTTT
>NW_007733843.1:83876-100904 GCF_000696425.1 Galeopterus variegatus
TGCGCCCGCACCTCGCTCAGCCAGTGAGCGGGAACCGGTCTGTATGTGGGATCCGAACCCTCGGCAGGAGCGCCGCCGCGCTCCCAAGTGGCGCACTGTAGCAGTGCACCACCGGGCCGGCCCCATTTGCTACTTTTTTTTCTGGTTGTTTTGTAGATCTTTTTTGTTTGTTTGTTTGTTTCCAGTACTACTGTCTTGTTTTGTGGTTGAGTGGTTTTCTCTAGCTTTAACTTTTGACTTATCACTATTTATTTTTAGTATGTCTCTTCTACGTTTTTGTGTTATTGTTACCATGTGGCTTACAGAAAACTTGTTACAATTATAACAAATTATGTTAGACTAAAAACAACTCAAGTTTGATATCTAAGAAAAACAAAACAAAACAAAAATCAAAGCCAACTGTACGGTTTGGCATCATTCTCCCCTACTTTTTGACCGTTTTGTGTTGTTTCAAGTTACATCTTTTAATATTGCCTACCTTTTATATGCTGGTTGTATATGTCAGTGGCTTGTTAGGTTTGTCCTTTAATCTTCATACGAAGGGTGTAAGCACTTTATTCACCACCCGTACAGCAATGGAGTACTCTGATGTTGTCTGTGAACTTACTTTAATAATGAGTTACGCACCTTTGAGTGTTTTCTTGTTATTCTTTAGCATTGTCTTCTTTCAGATTGAAGAACTCCCTTTAGCATTTGTTGTGAGGCAGGTCTAGTGTTGATAAATTTACTTAGCTTTTGTTTGTCTGGGAAAGACTTTATTTGTCCTTCATATTCGAAGCTTGGTTTTGCTGGAAACAGAGTTCTTGACTGACAGGTTTTTCCTTCAGCATCCTGAATATATCATCCCGTTCTCTCCTGGAATGTAGGGTTTGCACTGAGAAGTCCACTGAGAGATGTACTGGGGCCTCCTTAAATGTTATGGGTTTCTGTTGCTGCTTTCAGTATTCTTCCATGTCTTTGGTTTTTTAGAATTTGATTATGAGGTGCCTTGGGGTGTTTCCTCTTGGACTGAATTTGATTGAGGGCCTCTGAGCTTCCTGTACCTGGACGCTATCATCTTTCTTCATACTTGGGAAACATTCAACCATTATTTTCTTAAATATACTTTCTACATCTTTTCCTTTCCCTCTCCTTTGGGTGTGCCAATTATGTGATTTTGCTTGAGAGCATCGCATATTTGCTGTATTTCTATCTTATTTTTTCTTCTCCTCTGATTGGATAATTTTGTGTTTTATCTCTTTCCACTGTTTAAGTCTGTTGTTGGAGTTTTCTATCAAGTTTTTCAATTCACATAATGTATTCTTTATTTCTAAAATTTCTATTTGCTTTTTCTAAATTGATTCTATTCCTTCGTCAAGTTTCTCATTCTACTCCTGAATTTTTTTCCAAATATCACTCAATTTTCTATCTTTATTTTCTTGTGACTCCCTGAACATCCTTAAGAGGGTTATTCTGAATTCTGTCTGTTTCATAGATGTTCTGATCTTTTGTGTCTGTTGCTGGAGCTTTGTTTCCTTTGGTGACAACATATTTCTGTGTTCTTTCTTGATCTTTGGGTCTTTAGGTTGATGCCCGGGCATTTGAGGAGACGGCTATCTCTTCTAGGATTTACAGGTGATTTTTGGTTGTGTTAGATCTTTCTTGGTTAATATCAGAGATTTGTCTCCGATCTGTGCCTTTTTTTTCCCTTTCCTGTTCTGTGGTGGTTGAATAGTTACCACCAGCACTTAGACTCTATACTGAAACTGATGTGCTGCCCTGTGGTTAGTTCCCAAGTTGGTGGAACTTCCTGTGGGGACGAGAACCTGAGCTCTGTGCTTGAGCTGAATTGCTGCTTTGCCACTAATTCTCTGGGAAAGGCTTTTGGTGCAAATTGTTAATCACTTCTCGGTCTGGGCTGTGTGGGAATTCTGCTTGGGACTGAGTCTTTCCTCAGGTTGTGCCCCCCTGCAGTTTTATCATGTGATAGATTTCCACTGAGAATAGCTAACTTCCCATGATGAGTCTAATGTTCACCTGGAGGGCCAGCCTTTTACCTGCACTCCAAGCACTTCCCATGGGACAGGCCATATATGCATCCCTTAGGATATCTCACTGGCCTCCAGGTGACTCCTTTCTCCAGTCAGCTGCATCTGCTTGCTCCTAGTCAGGCCCTAGGGAATCCTGCCTATGGTTTTTATTGCCTGTTGTCTGGTATGTGGCACTCTGAAACTCTCCTCTCCTCTGCAGACTCCAGGCAGATTTATGTAAAGGGTGCCACTGCAGCTTTTTTTCAGCTTCAATCCTTATGCTGTAGCTACTGTGGGCCTCCATATCAGAGTGGCCCAGAAGTGGTCAGGGCCCAGAACAATAGGTGCCATCTCTGTATCCTCACACTGTGGCCTCTTTCCCCTTTGCAAACTCTGCAGGTCTCTTCTCCACTTCCCCCAGCTCTAGTGGTCCCAGGTTAGCAGTCTTTGCTTTTAGTTATAATCTGGTTACTTGTGCAGAGAAAAATACTGGGAATTATCTGTTTTGCCATCATGATGGTGTCATAATCCAGTGTCTTTTTTTCTATGTCATTTTGATTGAATCAATATTCTATTATTGTCTCTATGTAAAATGAAATCATAGATGAGCCATGAGATGTACTGTGATTGTACTTTCATTTTCCTAATATATTTGTTTTTCGGGCCGGCCCGGTGGCGCAGTGCTACAGTGCGCCACTTGGGACCGTGGCGGCGCTCCCGCTGAGGGTTCGGATCCCACATACAGACCGGTTCCCGCTCACTGGCTGAGCGAGGTGCGGGCACAATGCCGAGGGCTGCAATCCCGTTGCCGGTCCCAGTTTGGTACGGGCGCGACACTGAGGGTTGTGATCCATTGCCGGACACGAGAAAAGACAAAAAGGAAAAAAAAAAATATATATATATATATATTTGTTTTTCCTGAGGTTGAGAAGTTTCATTTTTCACTAAAACTGTCACAAATGCACCCTCAAACTCTGTAATAAGAATATTTTCTCAAGATTAACATACACATCAGTTGGTCCCTCAAATTCATCTAGAGAGTTTTTGCCCTCTTCAGATTTAGTGTGGTAATAGCTTCCTACAATTTTTAATCTTGGGGTGCTTTAGCCATGCTGGTTTTCTTTACCTTGCTGATAACGTTTTCATTTACAATAACTTTTCATTTACAATACCTTCAATCACGAGTTAGTTTCCTGCTTTTATGCTGATAATACTTATTTTACAATCTAAGTTGTTAATCTAATTTCTCAACTTTATTTTCCTAACATTCTACTGAAGTTTTAATTTGCCTAATGGCATTTTTATTTTACAAAGTATTGTCATCTGAGTGGTTTTTTAAGTCTTATCTTTTTGTAATATTTTTACCATCTCTGTAAGTTTGTGAGTTTATGTAAACTTGCTTAGTTGTCCCAGCTTCCCCACCTTGTAATAGGATAATTGTTGCTTTGCGTCCCATGGATTTGTCACCTCTCTTGCCCTGGGTGATTGAGCCGCAAAAGGATTACTCAAAGCCCATCTCTTCTGAGCAGTGAGAGACCCCGAAGGGGTTAATCTCCCAGCACCCTTAAGAGAGAGGCATTCCTTCCTTGCGAAACTAACCATGAATGGGATTCTCTCCCCACATTTATTTTCCAGACCAGGAAGTTACAGAAAAAGAACATAGGTGGGGTAATAGTTTAATAGAGGCTAGTAACAAGCAAAGTGACATTCCATAATGCAATTTGCAAAGGGTTAAGATCACCAACAAAGGGTGATCTTAGCAAACACTGTTTTTCTCTATAGCAATTTCCCACTATCTTTACATATTAGTCAGTAACTTGTCTGTCCTTGAGCCAGCAACCTTGCTGTGTTACAATTTTTTTTATCTTATAACAGACTTTTAGCCTGGGGAATTTTCCTGTCTTTTGCAAGGCTAACATTTTTATATGTACTTTTAAGAAGTTAGGCTAAACCTGAAAGTGCAGGGCTCTGGAGGCCCTGTGAAATACATTTGCTTCATAAATATTGGTATACTGCACAGATAATAACAAACCCACCTTATAGAGTTAGGGGGAGGAAAATGAGATAATAAGTATAAAACACTTGTATATTATTTTGATAAGGCTGCCATAATAAACTAGCACAAAGGGAGTAGCTAAAAACAATTATTCTCTCTCTGTTCTCAAGTCCTGAAATTAAAAATTAAGATGTTAGCAGGTTTGTCTCCCTCTGGAGGCTGTGAGGAAAAAATCCACCCAATACCTCTCTCTTGCTTCAAGTGGCTGCTGGCAACATCTAGCTTTCATTGGCTTGTGGAAGCGTAACTCCATTCTGCTTCTGTCTTCACATCTTCCTGGTATCTGTGTCTCAAATTTGCCTCATCTTTATCTTATAAGAACACTACTCATAGGATTTAGGTCCCATTCTACATCCAGAATAATCTCCTCTGGAGATTTTGAAATTTATTTCATCGGCAAAATCTCTATTTCTAAACAACGGGGTGGACACTACTCAACTTACTACAATTTAGGAAAAATGCTTAGCTCATGAAAGTACCACATAACAAAAACACAACTGTACTTTCATTTCCATTGCTTTACATGCATCATCATAAACCTTAGAATTGGAAAGACTGATTTTTCTTACCTAGATTCAGAATCCAAATATTCCACATCTATGTCAATTTTATATAATTTCCCCCATTTCTGAGTTAGAATACATCTTATTATAGTTCTAATAATCATAATTTGCAAAATATTGAAGGTTTAAAGCAAAGAACATTTTTTCCTGAGCAATTTGAAAGTTGCGATCATAAACAAAATGTGTTTGATTCAAACACAACTTTGCTTCGGTTCTTTTTTTCCTTTCTCATAAATGTTACTTTTATCTCAATTACTCTCTTCCATTTTGCTTTAATTTTTCTAAGGACTTTGATAAACTAATTTTTTTCTGATTTTTTTAAACTAAGAATTCAATAACTTAATTTCACTCTCTTCAATCCTCCTCATTTCATTTATTTAAAAGGTTTTGTTCTTTTGTAACTTAATTATTTTTTTAAATCTTTATTTTGGAATAATCTTCAAAATCCTTCTTCACATTTTTATTCCCTGTTCTACCTCAAATATGGACTTTAATAATGCTATTAATTTTTCAGAGTATTATAATCTATAATTTTCTGGCAGATTCATAATCATTTCTCTGACTTTATTATAATGAAGTTCTTTGCTCTTCTGATGAATATTTTTTAATGTCATTCAAAGGCTACATCCTTTCATACTCTACTGAAAATTTCAAATAGTTCTCAAAAATACTCTTCTCAGATATTCAGAAGCTCATTCTCAGAAGTTCATCTTCCTTTTTGCTCTTAAGTCTGATATTCTCTTTCCCTTCTTTTGCTTCTTTTTTTTTTTTCCCCCTCCCTGAAGGCTCCTTGTTATATTCCTCTTATTCATCTGCCATTCAGGAAAGATCTGGTTTTATTCGTACACAAGTTGGCTTATATGAGGCTTTGTTTTAGAATAGAAGATTATCTTAAAGATATCATTGAAGAAGTTATGAGAAATTGGGGAGCGATCTGGGGAAACATGTGCCAGAGATATTATATTAGAAAGGCCAAGGTTGGTAAGAAAATTGTAGCCATCAGATCTGCCATGTGTTCAAGATCCAGTAAGTGACAGGTATTTTGGAGGAATTTTCTGGAGGAGGGAAAACTTTCACTGAGGCTTATGTATGAGGAACAGTTAACTATAGAACATTTGCAATTTTACTTGGTTTTCATTAAGTATTTTCTATTTGAAAGAAGAAATATCAATCACTACAGAAAGCTTTCACTCGCATACACAGGGTCTTGAATAATCTATACGTCAGTCATAGGCTACAGGCTCACAGTCCACCCAGAAAAGCAGGAACTCTTAGACTTGCCTCATTCTGTTTCCAGCTCCTCAACTGCACCTTCAGTCACGGTCATTTGGATGGCACCTAGAAAGTGGCACACTCAGAACTGTAGAGTGAAAGTCCTTCCCCATTTAGCCACTTTTTTTCTCATTTTCCTTCACCAGAACCTTTTTGTTATCTTAAGTTTCTTGAGTGAGTGCCCTGGCATTTCTTATTCAGTTCTGTTTCAGATAGGCTCCGGTGAGATCTGGCAGAAGACAGGCTGGGTGGGCTGGGGATGAGGATTTTAACTATTTAAAATGAAGCATATGGAAATTCAGAAATAAAGCAATTTTTTTTTGTTGTTAAAGGTAAATTAATTATACAAGGGACATCACAAGTGGGGTGTGATTTTTCTCATTCATCTCAATAAAGACGGGTAATTTTCATTTTATTTCTCCTCAGAAATATAGAACTACATGTACTATAGAAATCTCAAAATTTACCTGCTCAGTCTTGAGAGTGAAGAAGTTTGAGTTCCTGCTGAGTTCTCTACATCACTGGAAGCTTATAAGTGGCTCAAAGGCCTGGAAATGGCTTTGCCTAGAAACCAAAACCACTGGTCCCAAGAGGACGTCCTGACGCTACTAGAATGCATGGAGAATAACCTGCCGTCTGATGACAACCAGCACTTCAAGACAACCCAGTTGGTTCTGGACTGGGAAAAAATAGCTTTTAAAGACTGTTCTGGAGAAATGTGCAAATTCAAATGCTTAGAAATTTGTCAGAATTTGAGAAAGTCCCGCACTTTAAAAGAATTAGTCCTAGAAGCTAAGAAATGTATTAACAATTCATAAAAAAAAAAGCAAGAAAAACGGGGACTCCTCTAAGAAGCAAGCCCTTGACTGCTCACTTTTCAATACTCCCAAATGTACTCTGAGCTCAGTTCTGCAAGCTGACCAAAGTCATGTCAAAGAGTTCCCAATACAGACAAACTGAAATATATTCAAGATTTATAGGAGAAACAGGAGTTTGAGGAAAAACTGGCTCAACTCACTGAAGACCACCCTGATATAGTCCAGAACTCTAAGAATATGATATCCCTAAAAGGCACTTAACCAAAGCTCAGAAATTCTAGGAATGTGGATGAAGCGAGAGGTCCTTTTCAGAAAATTATGACTTTTCCAATAAGATGTGATTCCATAGAGAACCCAAGAAGTCCCCCATGAATGGATACCACGTGTCCTACCAGGATTTGTGTCTGAGTATAGAGTTGAACTATGTACCCTTTTATGCACATGGTGGAGATGAGCAAACTCGGGCAGTGCATCCCACAGAGCCTGAAGGAATATTTTAAGAGCCAGTTTGAGGAGCTGCAGAAATAGCACATGGTGGACCTGGACCTCTGGTTCAGAGGTTTGTTTCAAGAGGAATATTCTGCATGAAAAGTGTCTTTTTCTACTAAGCATAAGAACAGATCCAAGACAGGAGGCTTGAACCCCAAGTTGGGAGGGACAGATCTGCCGTCTCCATCAGCACAGTCCTGCAAGGAGGGCTTACAGAAGTGCAGGCTCCAGGGGCAGATTCATCAGAGACTTTTTGGGTCAACTATCATCCCTCATAGGGATCAGAAGAGAATAAGAAGGTGGGAAAGAGGACAAAGGACAAACTCCTCAGATACAAGCTCCAAATCCTTCCTACTGCTCCAGGGGCAAGTGAATCTCACACTTAGCATTGAGGATAGATAAAGGAATGCATAGGTAGACACAAAGACAGCTAAAAAGATATAGAGATCGCTACATATACTACTCTGTCCTGGTCTGTCTGGAAATTCACCAGTGTGGCATTGCTTTAATTATGTTGGTTACCTGGTGTGCTTGAAATTCTAAAGCTACTGCCTTCTCATTCTTTTTCCTCTGTTTTCATACTTTGTTCTCATGAATATTTCATAACAAAAGTAGTGGTATCCTTTTTATATCCACTGTTCCAAGTGTTTACTTTGTTCCTAGATATTTTGGTGAATCACAAGTGTTTTTCTCAGTTTCAGAAAATAATGGCAATGTTTATAATCTTAATACCTCAATTTTCTTTCTCTTTTCAAATTGTTCTGGATTCTCCAAACACACGTTAAATAATGGCATTGATACTGACTTTTAGACTAACGAGTATAGAGAACTTGTAACCATGAAAATTATGCTAATATACACATTAAAATAAATTATAACATTATAAGAAAGTGCCTGTTTACTAATACTAATTTGCCTTAATGTATATTTTGTATCAACCTATCATCTATTAATGCAACTTTTCCTTAGTGTATTAGTCAAGGTTCTCCAGAGAAACAGCACTGAGAGATTTTATAATTTTATATGTTATGTAAACTTGTATACATAATATGATTCATAATAAGGAATTGGCTCACAACACTCTGGAGACTAAGTCGTCTCACGATCTGCCATCTGCAAGCTGGAGGCCCCGGAAAATGCCAGTCATGAAACTTAGTCTGAATAGGAAGGGCTGAGGCGCAGGGAAGCAGGTAGTGTAAATCCCAGTCCAAGAACAGAAGAAGATGAGGTGAATGTCCCAGTCCACCTGGGAGGCAGGAAAAGAAGGGGCGAATTCTTCCTTCCTCAGCCTTTTGCTCTATTTAAGGCCTCCATAAACTGGATGATGCCCACCCATATAGGGGAGGGCAACTTATATTACTGAATCTACTGATTCAAATGCTAATTTTGTCTTGAAACACCCTCATGGACATACTCAAAAATATTTAATTTGGGCACCCCATGGCAAATCAAATTGAAATATAAAATTAACCATCATACTTAGTACAGGCCATTGAGTTAATGAATTAATATTAAGCCCTCAATGCATTCCATAATTAAACTCATTTGTTTATGCCGTAGAGAAAATATTCCTTTCTTAGGTCAGGAATATTACCTATGTAAGGCTTCTGGATATACTAAATTGGCTACTTTCGTTTTTCATGATCTAGATTTGATTGTTTTTCCCAGAGTAACAAAATCTGAGGTGAGGAGGGGACGGTATACTTACTAAATATTATATTAAAGTGCATGGCCTTTCCACTCTCTTCCCCAGAAAATGTAGTTAGGGGAGAACTTGAGGATCATCACTCACTGAACTGTTCCAAACACACAGACACTGAGACTAGACTGGATTAACATTTACTGTTTTGGTTTGCAGAAAATCAGGAAAACTGAATAGTAAATATGCAAGAGCTCACCTAGGTGCTGTAATGTGCCTGGCTCCATGAAAGACCAGAGCAAGGGTAGATAACCTTTTTACCAGTGTTAAGTGAGCTAGAGTCTTCGAGGAACTAATAAGTAGAAGAGAAGAAATGAGATGGCAGAGTTACACAGTTCGTACATTTAACACTTATTGATTGGCTGTCATTCATCAGGGTTTCCTTTTCGTCAAGTACCATAAACTCCTTGTTTCCTCAACTTGGCCTACTCGGTCTCCTTTGCTGCTTTCTATTTTGTGGTGATCTGTGTTCTCACCGTAGTCATTTCCCTTTGTAGCATGAACTCTTCATGCCCCGTGCTTCTATCATTCCTACAGTGACAAATCCCAGATTGAAGTCAAGTCCATTTATCTACAGAAATTCAGATAACAAAGCAATTTTCTCACCGAGATCTCCATCACAGAATTCATCCTACTTTTAAAACCTGATGCATCCTTGGCAATAAACCCACCAATTGCCCAAATCCTTCCCATTCTACATTCAGTGATGTTTGCCTGCCTCTTCTCCACCAACACAGTGAAGGTGGCCTCTCCTCTCAACACACAATCAGTATGTGAGCCTCAGAAGGGTGGCACAGAACTGCCAGGCTGTAGTAGGATTTTAATAAAATGTCTTGATAATTACATTTTCTTCAGGCTTTGCTAGTTGTTACATACAGAAGAAGATAGATTAGTGAAAGAGAAAATATAATTGCTGACAAATATTTTGACATCTAAAGAAAACAGGAAATAAGACATAAAGGTCTTCAAAAGTTTTTTCTTAATTATATACATGGTGCAGGCTCAAATACATTTTTATGGTTTCTTTTACTAAAACAAACGTTTAAAACCCATTTTGAGTTTTTACTGAATAAACTGGCAGGAAAGTAATATACAGGCATTTAGGATTCAGAAATGACTAATACTTTTACTGCCTTCAAAGTCTTACAGGCAGTTTCAGTAGTATGCTAAATTAAGTATATGCTTTTATTATCTTTAAATTTGGGGGAATTTATCAATTTTTATAAAGTAATATACAGGCATTTAGGATTCAGAAATGACTAATACTTTTACTGCCTTCAAAGTCTTATAGGCAGTTTCAGTAGTATGCTAAATTAAGTATATGCTTTTATTATCTTTAAATTTGGGGGAATTTATCAATTTTTATAAGAGTTCCAGATGGCTGACATATTCAATTTATTGGGAAGATCCTGTTGTAGGTTGTGTAGCTTGTTTCCCTCTTTGACCTTAAACTTGCAAAATTAGCTTTAAAGACATGATTCCTTTTGCCTCAAAACCAGCAGATACCGTAAGTCACATTTGCCACTAGGTAATAGTAAGGTATAGCTCAGGCTAAAAGTAAGATGACTGACTTAAATGGGGCTCTGCTTGTGATTTTACGTCATGCATTTTCAAATTCATTCAGCACCTGCTGTTTTCTAAGCCTTGTCATTCTTGATTGGGATAAAGAGATGAAGTTTCCAATTCTTGACTTCATGACACTCTCAGTCTAGCAGGGAAGACTGACCAGTAAATGTCATCAGTAAGAGACGAAAAAAGTACAAATACTGAAATTGTACAAATGTGTACTAAAATTCTGAATTTTCTATTACATTAAGACGACATAGGTTAAAATCTCTGTGGTTATGTTTCCTCCTCTACAGATTCATGAATCTAGAATTTACTTAGTTATATAAGTGAACATTAGACTTAATCTTATGAAATGCCTGTTCCACAATTGTCACAGAAAATGTTAGGTTGATTCCTTCCTTCCTTTCTTCATCCCATGCATCGTCCATACTTCCCCTTTACTTAATTTCAACAAAAAATCCTTAAGTAATGCATATTATATGACAAAATTACATTAAAATAGAAAACAGTGAAAATACAGTGTACATGTTAAAATGTCCTACATTATTGATGAAACTTGAACCCAATTTTGAACTCTAAAAATTAAAAATAGTGCTGTTACTTTATATATTTTTATATAATAATAGTAGGGGATCCCTGGTTGCAGTGTTGATTGATAGAAATCACAGCACATTTTTAAAAATGTAAGCATTTTTCCAAAATAATTCAATCCAAAATTTATCCCCAATGAGATGTGTTAAGTAAGAAAAAGTGTAGTAGTGGAAGTGATTCCAGACAGGGAATGGTATACCCAAAAAGTTAAAATGAAGAAGGGTGTGATGCCTGTGGTGAACTACTCTACAATTTCTTTGTCCTGGTACTCTCACACACAACTTGCAAAAACTACTAAAATCAGTAAATGCACTGAGATCCAGGCTGCAGGCATTCTTTGCTTGTTTATACATTTCTAAATGTTGTATTTGAAAATTTTGGAAAGATAGAAGAGGTACAATATATTTTAGAACTTTTCCAAATTTCCAAATAAGGACAAATTAGGATAACAAAATCAGAGCTCATAAACATAAAACTAAATGACAACTTATCCCCCAAACCCGCAAGCAAGTGTGAGCAGGCACAGACCAGGGAATATTGCCCTATTTATGGTGTATCAAAATCCATTCAGGATAAAGTACATGGAGGGAACAGAACATCTGGTGATTTGAGAAGCCCAAAAGTCAGTAAGAGAATTTCTGCCATTTGCAGCAGCATGGATAATCTTGGAGAAAATTAAGTGAAATAGCCAGGCACAGAAAGAGAAATACCACATGTCTTCAGCCATAAGTGGGAGCTAAGAAATAAAAAGAAGGAAACAAAGTAATAGGTTGAACTTTCAGAAGGAGAGAACAGAACTGTGCTTACTAGGGGCAGGGAAGGGGGATAGTGAGAAATTGGTTAATGGACACAAAACAGGAAATAAGTTTTTCTGATGTACAGTCAAGCTAGGCATCCGTAGTTAACAGTAACTCACTGCATGTTGTATGACTAAAAGAGAGATTAAATGACCTCAACACAAATGATTGTTTTGTGATGATGAATATGCTAATTATACTGATTTGATCATCATATGTACACACATATTGATATTGAACTCTACCCACAAATATGTATAATCAATTATGTTTCAAGAAAAACAGCAGAGGGAAAGTCCAATTTATAAATTGCTGCAGAAGGAGGTGGGGGGTTGCACACTCCACTGTGCAAGGGGTCCAAGATAAGGTGTGAAGGGGCTGGGACCATATGGTTCTTCCAGCTCTCAAATGTACTTACCCCAAATGCCCTTCCAGAGGCAAACGTCATACTGAGATAAAAATACTGTCAATAAAATATATACTGAGCACGGACAGGCCAATAGAACCCAAACCAAAACAACCCTATAAAATAAGTGGGGAGGGAACAGAACCAGGGGAGGCAAACAGAACCAGGAGAGGGCAAACTGCCATATTACTGAACACCTTATGAAAAGCACAGGAGAACGCTAAAGTAAGGATGCTAGGAGAGCTATCTCAACCAATCCTTACCTCACAAAAGTTCAGGAAGACTACTTCCATATAAATAACAAATAGGACACGTTTTTTTGCTCTAAGGGAGAGACTAGAGGGAAGAAAATATCTTTCCAAAAATAATAGACCTTAGTATGACTGTTCAGAAAACGCCCTATAGATTTCTTACAGTGAAATCAATTCCAGTGATACAGTGAGCTTGCAGCCTTTAGTCCCGACCTCGAAAGGAATGCCTCTAAGCTGTGCTCTCTGCACCCCGGCCCCACTACCCCGCAGACCCTCAGCCCCACCTCACTGTATCCAGTTTCACCACTGTGCCAGGTGGACACTTGAAGCTGTTTCTGAAGATCAATTCCTGCAGTCTTCTCTAATTCTCTCGTTCCCACACCTCCCCTAGTTCTTGCAGTCCCCGCCCCCCGCCCCACAAGGAGCCAGTCTGCTAGTGTATTTATATACACACATAAACATTTAATGGCACAGGTCCTCATTTATAATTGTAAGTCGGCCACTCCCCCACCTCTCAGAATTGATTGTTTTTCTGCTTAATTCAAAGCATTCAGTTCAGAAATGGGACCGGGGTCCGCAAGGTGGCGCCAGTACTTCATCTGCATATTTAAATGCGAGATTTCGGCGTTGAAAAATGACTCAAGTAAGGCACAAGCAGGTAACACAGGGACAGAGGGATGCACTGAAAGAGTTGATCTTGACTATTATCGTTAGCGAGAAAACCGTCACGTTAAAGGGATGTCGGGGTTGCCTGTCTTTCCCTTGGCAGGAGTGGCTGGGTAGGTGGGATCCTCCCCTATTCCTCTTGTGTTAAAAATGGGGGGCGGGGGGCCGACCCCATGGCTCACTCGGGAGAGTGCGGCGCGCTGGGAGCTCAGCGGCGCTCCCGCCGTGGGTTCGGATCCTGTATAGGGATGGCCCGTGCGCCCTCACTGGCTGAGCGTGGTGCGGGCGACATCAGGCCAACGGTTGCGATCCCCTTACCGGTCATGCGGGTTCGGATCATGTATAGGGATGGCCCGTGCACTCACTGGCTGAGCACGGTGCGGGCGACATCAGGCCAATGGTTGCGATCCCCTTACCGGTCACAAAAAAGAAAAAAAAAAAAAAATGAGGGGCGGAGGTTGGGGGGAACTTTTGCTTACAGTAAACAGTGCCTATTTGGGCAGCAGAAATTCTGACGCCTGCAGGCCGTGGATGGGAGACGAGAAGGCTTGAACTTTTTCAAGGCAGAGATTTCATCCCCTGTTCATTCAAAGCTCCAGGATTAAAGAGGGAGTGGGTGGGTAAAAAATGAGTGATCTGAAAAGGATTGTGTCATTTTTGAGAAAGTCAATTGAACCGCCACAAATACCTACAGAGGAAGCTGGTGATGCGGAGCCACGAAACGCCTGCCCCGTCCCAGGGTGGACTCCACTGTCCCTGAATCTAGGGCTTCTGAATAAATCAGAGAAGGCAAATGGAGTCATGGGGTTCCGGGGCTCAGCTCGTCAGTGTGAAAAAATAGCTTAGAGAGCTGAGATGCCAAAATCGATGCTCTCCCTCCCCAATAAGCAGAGATTCAAAATCAACGATGAAATGAGGCAGGAAGAGGTGTACCACCACCTCCTCCCACTCCGGGGGTGACCATGCCCATGAGCCCTTAGGGACCTCTAGAAAAGTTACCACGGCCAACCACACCTTCCTTTCTATGAGGACTCTCTGGCACCTGCTCTGTCTAGTGACTGTGCCCTTAGACGTGATACTAGAGAAGAGTGTATTCATTAGGCAGTTTGAGGGTGAACCAAACAAAAAAATGGGAAGTGAGAGCCTCTGGGACAGAGCAGGCCGACTGCAGAAAGTGGACAGTGGTGAGCATAACAGGACTCAGAGAAAATGAGGAGTGAAAAGAGGAAGCCTGAGAGCAAGTGAGCCAGGACCAGGGGGATTGCAGGGCACATAGGGGTACCCAGCTTCTGCAGCTTTGTGGTGACCCATCCTGGCTCTGCGAACATTCCTTAGGTGGAGGCAGGATCCCCCACAACTGGCTAGGCCAGAAGAAGAGCCTTTTTTGTGTGTGTAGTGAGATTGATGATGACATGATGAACATGACAGTGATAATGATGATTTACGTGGAATCTGAAACATCCTTAGGATGCACCCATATTGGATCAAACACATTAAGATGGAGAGAGGAGCCCATAGTGTGCCTGACATAAAAACAAAAACAAAACCCATTCAGATTCTAGACCAGGCTCGCTGAAACATCCTTAGGATGCACCCATATTGGATCAAACACATTAAGATGGAGAGAGGAGCCCGTGGTGTGCCTGACATAAAAACAAAACCAAAACCCATTCAGATTCTAGACCAGGCTCGAAGGCCTACAGAGGTCTTATTCAAGATTTCTAAGACTTGAGATCTTAAGAATTAAGATGGTAGAAGTGGCAGGCTGCAGCTCGACCCTCATCCCAATTCAGATCATGAATTTCCTTCAGTGGTAATCATAACCCCTTAGATTCTGCAAGAGAAAGTGGAAGGATTTCCTATCTGCCTGGGGCCACTGGATCTTTGGTTTCAGGTACTGAGTCCATGGTAGACTGATTGACCCAAAGAGAGAAGCAAACATAAATGCAGATACTTCTAGAGGAAGATTGCAAAAAAGATTGCAAAGAAGATCAAATTATCTTTCAAAATGCTGAATACCAACTATCTTAAATCAAAACTGTTGTCTCAAAAAAATATCAAAAACATTACAACAAAATGTAACAAACAAACAAAAAGAATGATGGGGGAAGAGTCTGGAATTTGAAACTTTCCTGAGTCCTACTGAGATACACTGAAGTCATGCTTTCTTGATTTTTGTTGTTCATAACAGTAGAGGCTGACTTGGAGCTAAGATGGATTCCTCCCTTAGTAAGATTTTCTAGGAAGCACCTCTGTCAACTTTTTTTTTAAATATAAATTATCTAACAAAAAGGGAGAGAATTATTGATTCCTCTCACTCATAGAGAAAATAATAAAATTACCAAACAGGGATAGGAAAACAGGCTTCTTCTCTAGGAGACTGGGTGTGAGAGCCAGGACAATACTGGCTTCTGACATTACCAGGGTGTTCCTGAGAGAAGCTGGGCTCTGTTAAAAATATACCACATGGGCCCAGCAAGTGAAGGAATAGCACAGTTAGAAAGACATGTGGTGGAGACCTCCCCTTACTTTGTCTTGGTCTTTTATTTATTTTTTCTTTTCTCTTCTCTTCTCCCTTTTCTCCCATCTTTCCCCCCTTTTCTCCCATCTCTCCCCATCCTACCTCTCCACACTCACAATTTTCCTTCCTTTATGGTCTTACAGATAGGGAGAAAGGAACCCAAAGCAATTCAAGATTGTCAGTAACAATATCTAAGTAAAGGAGGTTGGAAGTGGGGAAGGGACTGTGGGATAACATTGGGCAAGGTGCAGCCAAAGATGGCAAAAAATACCTTAGGATTAGATGCAGCAAGCAAGTCAATATTGAAGTTTTAAAACAAAAGTATGTTGACTCAGAAAAGTCCAGAGCACAGGTGTAAAGAAATAAGTCCTGGGAGTGGAACATGTAGGTGGATGACAGGGAAGAGAAGATAAGGGGACAAAGAAAGAGGGACAAACAAAGAGAAATGAGATGACTGGTTTGCTCAGTAGGTTACAGTGTCTAACCAAGGTCTGGGGTTTGATCCCTGTACTGGCCAGCAGAAAATTAAAAAAAAAAAAAAGCAAAATAAATAAATGTTAACATATATAATATACACAAGTAAAATATGGATATGTAATTATATATGTAAATATATACAAATGATCAATACCTTTTCCACCCATAGACCTTCCAAATCATTACTTTGTGCTATTAAGGCTAAGTTTAGTTTTCTGCTAAGGAGCTCAGAGGCTCAGTAAAGAACCGGAACCCTAAATCTTAGAGAGAGGCTAAGTTTGGGTAAGCATTTTAGCCAAGTCTGGCCTTGGGGGTGTAAGGGTGAGGTCTGCCTGATCCCATGGGAGGGAGAAGGCTCTAAGCCCCTGTAAGAAAGGCCTAACAAAAGCCTCTATGAACTCAAATGCAGTGGGGCCTGGAGTGAGCTGGGGGCAGAGGACCCTCCAGCTCAGAGCAGAAACCTGAGCCTCATGAGAAAGATAGAGAGCCTGGGAGGGTCGTTGGCATGCCCAGCAAATGAGCCACAAGACACAGATCCAAAATGTAGCTTTTCCTCCTGACCCAAAGAATGGAAAATGAGAAGTTCAAACAAATCTAAGAGCCTGGAAAAGACGAACAATTAGGAGAATTTTGGGGGGTGGGAGTGGGCAAGAGATAAGCCTGTTTACTTCGATGAAAAAGACCAAAGGAAGTAAAGAGCACAGATCTTCTGACCCAACATTTACTGCAGGAAAAGAAAAAGGGAACAATTTCTCTTATTAAAACCCCTTCTCAGGCCGGCACGTGGCTCACTTGGGAGAGCGTGGTGTTGACAACACCAAGTCAAGGGTTAAGATCCCCTTAC
>NW_007733843.1:101566-102672 GCF_000696425.1 Galeopterus variegatus
ACATTTACTGCAGGAAAAGAAAAAGGGAACAATTTCTCTTATTAAAACCCCTTCTCAGGCCGGCACGTGGCTCACTTGGGAGAGCGTGGTGTTGACAACACCAAGTCAAGGGTTAAGCTCCCCTTACCAGTCATCTTTTTAAAAAACAACAACAACAAAAACGCTTCTCTTTCCAACCTGCTCATTCTCGAGTGCTCACACTCACTCCAAGGGGGACTAGAAGCAGTTCTATGGCTTTAACATGAGGACGATTGTTAATGAAGTTTGTAATTTATTCCTTACTTTGATATCTGGAGAGGCCTTCTTTCATTCTTGGAGCAATTAAGGAATCACCTAGGGAGCCATCACTGACTTTGCTCAAACCTCTCTCCCTATGCCCTCCTGAAGATTCTTGCACAGCCCACAGCCCCATCTTCCAGACATCTCTAAATCTAGAGATCTGGAAGCTGAGGAGGCCATAAAACCCAGAAGTTCAGGAGCAGCCACTCCCTTTCAAAGAGATGCCCTAGTCATCCAATTCTCAGCAGTCCTTAATCTCAGGGGGAAGGGAGGAGGGATGATGAATATCTGGCGGCAGCTGGTTCTATAATGGGGAGGTGGAGGGTGGGGGATATCCCAGGCAGTGTCCTCTGCAGACCCTTGCAGCTGTAGGAGCACCCAGAATGCTTAGCCACACTCAGGGTGCTGGAAACAAAAAAAGGGCACATGCTTGTTTCCCTCTGTCCCATCAGCCTCCCTCCGTGAAGAATCAGTGTTTTATCCCATTTGACCCCCATGATGATTAATACAACAAAGAATTAAAAATAAGAAGATATCTTGTGTATCTAACTTGGAGTTTAAAAGCAGGAAGGAGGTCTTGGAAACAGGTGGGGGGAAGAGAGATGCCAGAAAACGTCCTTCTGTATCCCTAAGAAATAAGCAAAATTCCTGATGTGTAAGGGCTGTGCTGTGAGGTCTGGGCTCTTGTGAATACCCCTAAGCATGGTAAAAAAAGGTGAGAGACGTCCTTTCAGTAGGAGGAGGCAACATCACCACGAATCAGTGGTTGTGGTTGAGTCCCTCTTGCTGTTGCTTGGCCAACCTAGCATCTTCCATTGAGGGAGGGG
>NW_007733843.1:103714-104254 GCF_000696425.1 Galeopterus variegatus
CTCTGCTGCTGAGCTCTTCCTCCAGTACTAGAGCTCCAAAACAATTCATCTTCCTTCTAGCTCTTTTCAAGGCTCTCTTTTGGTTGTCTCTTGCATTATTTCCAGGATTTACAGTTGTACTTAGTGGAGAGGAGAAGGGAGTCACGAGTCTGTCATTTTGTCTAGACCATATTCTTCCTCCAATTATTTTTATATTCTTCATATCTTTCTAAATTATTTCTGATATGGGATGATTTTCTTAAACAGGAGATACCTGGCCCAGACCCAATAATTTGGTAAAGTTTGGATTGCTCCTCACATATATCATTTGTGACTGTTTACTGTGGAAGAAGAGTTGTCATCTATATTTTAAGGTAAAAGGGTAGGAGAAAAAGAGCCTGGGTCAGAGTAAAGTTCTAGGTGAATTTACTTACCATTTACTTACAAGAGCTACTGTGAGCATTTCATGAAATAATACATGTAATTAATGCATTTATTGCCAGCACATGTAAGCAAATAAGTATCTAATAAATGTTACTGTTCCTCTTCTGCTACACAGCC
>NW_007733843.1:104685-105688 GCF_000696425.1 Galeopterus variegatus
CTAGGGTCTGGTAGAATATCTGGCAAAAAATTTAATGGCCTGAATAGGATCTTATCATTTTTAACACTTCTATTTCCCCCTAGCTGTGCTCTTTCCCTCTTCTGCTTTTTTGAACTCCTTGTGATTCAGTTTCTTGCTTGAATTAGCTCATCTAAAGCTTTCCTCCCCTCTAATCATTTGCTGGGCCAGCAAGCAGTAAGCTTCTCTGTGTTTATGTATCTTGATTATCCTTTGGTACTCAATCATCTATTCTTGGGCAAAAATATAAAACATTTTTTTCCTCCTGAAAATTTTAGGCAGTAGCTATCACAGCCCCTGTGATCTGAAAGAAAAGGGATATTTATTTTAAAACATTTTTTTGTTTGTTTTTTGGCAGTTGGCTGGTAAGGGGATCTGAACTCTTGAAGGAGATATTTCTCTATAGCACCAATTTTATTTCTTCAGACTAATGGGACTACCTCACAAGTTTTTAGCCAATATATTCACTCCTTATAGCACATCAAGAGGATGACAGGAGAAATTCTAAATTTAATCCCAAGTTACTGTAATCTAAAATCAAACCTAGAAGAAAAGGATTAGCACTTAAATATTAACGTCTCTAAAACCTCTTATATTGCTGTGTGAAATTAAACTCCAGAAAACAGTTTATTTTTCGTTAACAAATAAAATAGGTTAGAAATAACACTTTGAACTATTTAAAAATGCATATGTGCTCTGGTGCTGCACAGTGAGAACACAAAACAATATTCATCTAATACCATCCTCTGTGTCTACTTCTTTGGGATTTCAAAACAAAAACTTTCCAAATTACACCCCAAAGCCTTCTGTCATTTCTGCCATAACATCTGACCTTATGCAGAGTGAAACTCAAGTTCACTGCATTTAAAAACGACTGAGGGCAAGATGAAGATGGTTCAGACACAGAGTAGGACTCACACTCTGGGGAGGCAGCACAGAACACGAGGACTGTTCCTTTCAGCAGGAAACTCCTCATATCAGATAG
>NW_007733844.1:0-58569 GCF_000696425.1 Galeopterus variegatus
GTACTTTCTTGGTTTTTTGCATTTCTGGTATCTTTTTTTGGATATTTATTCATTTTGGCAGTGAGTTTCACTGTGCACAGGTTTGACCCTCTTGTCTAACTAAGGTATGGCTGTGTTAGTCAATTTGGTATGACTACCTCTGTGACTGCTCAGTTGGCCTCTAGTGTCTTGTGTGTGTGTTTACCTCGGGTCTTTGGCCTCTGTGGGAAGCCTCCTCTCTGGTCAGCTTGGACTCTAGTAGGCTGCTGGATCTCCAGACGGTACCGCAGGGTGTGTGGACTCTTTTGATCTTCCACTTCCCATGCAGTTCTCCCTGTTCTGTGTGTTCGGGTCCTGGCTGCTGGATCCCACCCTGCTGGCCCCAGAGGGTATGTGTGTTCTGCTTAGTCTCCACCTCACTATCCGGGCATTTCCCCACTCTGTGTGCACTAGGTGGGGCTGTTGGACCTTGCAGAGGTGGCCCACAGGGTGTGTTTTTTTTTGCAGAGACTCCGCCTCCTTAGCCGGACCCCTCCCCCCTCTGTGCACTCAGTACAGGGCTGGGGTGTGTCTTCTGCAATCCTCGTCTATCAGCTGGGACTTCAAGCCCATGCTCTGCCCCGCACCACCTAGGAAGACTTTCAGGTTTCTGGTAGGGATGCTCTGGGTGCTTTTGTGGCTCTGGATAAGGCTTTCTCTGGGCTTCTCATATTCCTCCTGGTATTGCGGTTAATTGTGTAGTTGAGTTATCTCCGACACCAGGGTGTGAGCTCCTCAGGGGAGGATCCCACAGCACACAGTTCCTCTTTGAATCCCCCCAGCATGGGCCAACTCGGGCACCCGCCAGCAGTCAGCTCTCCAGCAGGTTCAAGCGAGCTCGAGAGCGCTCCGGCCTCACCTCTCCTGACCAGAAATCAGTTTGGCGTTCTTCTGAACTGATGGCCACAGAGATGGTATCTGCCTCCCAGAAACAGGAAGTTTACCTGGGGCCGAAGTCCAGGGTGTGGTGGAGTGACAATCTGGGCGGGCTCCTCTTCCCTGCCCTCCCAACGCTGGCCAGGAGCTCCCCCCGCCACCAGCCTTGCCAGAGATCCGTGGGGGCAGTGGGATTGTAGGCCGGTCCACAGGCCCCAGGGGGCCCCACGCCGAAGCACGCAAGTGGCACGGCTCAGTGAGGAGCCACGCCAAGCGAGGAGGGCAGGCCTGTCCTATCCAAGCTGGCTGGCTCCACCCCCACCTGAGAAAATGGAGGCAGCGCTGGTGCCAGTGCCTAGCCTGGTGTGGTAGGTGGGAGCTGGACGGGTGTCTGCCCTGCAAGCGGGGCTGGGCTGGGGGTCACTCACAGAGCTCACAGAGCTGGGCCAGTCCAGCACCTTCCTCTCCATTTCTGCCAGGAACACAAAAGTTCTGCAGATTCATATCATACCTTACAACTCTTGACGTAGGTAATCCACCCACATAAATCAGATCCTTATCAAGACGATTGAGGTCGGAATATGTTCCTGGAGTCTCCCCTTGCTTGGTTTCCTTATAACTGGTGTTATATGCATCAATAACTGCAAGGAGTCCTTGGTTTGTCCTCCAAGTCCTCCAACAAACATTAGGGTTGAGTTGTTTATATCGAGAACATCAGCTGTTCCAGGAGATTTGTTTTCGTTGGTGGCTTTTGAGTTGGGCTCATTTCCTTTACACTCAATGAACCAGTGTTTCCAAACCTGCTCTGCTGAGCCGCTCCCCTTGCAGGTCTCCTCCTTCGGCAGCTGCTGCCACCACCGCCACTGCCACAGCTTCGTCGCCCCATGCTCCGGTGGGAATGGGGATCGAGCAGGCTCTGCTGTGCCCGCCTTGTGGGCTCCCCGCCTCTCCAGGCCGCCTCAGGGGGAGGAGTCCTTGTTAACATTCTTAAGGGAAAAACTTTCTGCTTTTACCCATTTAGGATGATATTGGTTGTGGGTGTTTTGTATAGGGTTTTATTGTGTTGAGATACTTTCCTTCTATACCTAATTTGCTGAGAGTCTTTGTCATGAAGTGATGTTGCTTTTTCTGCTTTTATTGAGGTAATCATGTGGTTGTTATCCTTAAATCTGTTTATGTGGTGTATCACATTTATTGACTTGCACATGTTGAACTATCCTTACGTCCCTGGGATGAATTCCACTTGATTGTGGTGTATAATTTTTGTCATGTGTTATATTTTATTTGCTGTTTTATTGGGGAGTTTTGCATCTATGCTCATCAAAGGTGTTGTCCTCTTGTTTTCTTTCTTTGTTTTATCTTTGTGTGGTTTTGATGTCAGGGTGATACTGGCCTCATTGAATGAATTTGGGAGAATGGTCTCTGTTTCAACATTTTGGAATAGTTTTAAGAAAATTGGTATTAATTCCTCTTTAAATGTTTGGTAGAATTCAGCAGTAAAGCCATCTGGTCCTGGGATTTTCTTTGTTGGGGGACTGCTGATTACTGCTTCAATGTCATTGCTTGATATTGGTCTGTTCAGGTTTTCTATGCTTTATTGGTTCAGTCTTGGTAGTTTGTATATGTCGAAAAATTTATCCATTTCCTCCATGATTTCAAATTTGTTGGTGTATAGTTGTTTATAATAGTCTCTAATGATTCTTTGTATTAATATTATTTAAGTTGTAATGTCTCTTTTTTCATTTCTAGTGTTTTTCATTTGGGTCTTCTTTCTTCTTTTTCAGTTAGCTCTTCTTTTTCATTAGCTAATGGTTTGTATATTTTGTTTATCTTCTCAAAAGCCAACTTTTTTTCATTGATCTTTTGTATTGTTTTTGTTTGTTTGTTTGTTTCTGTTTCATTTAATTCTGCTCTTAATTATTTTTCCATCTACTAACTTTGAGTTTGGATTGCTCTTGTTTTCATCATTGTTTGAGGTATAGTGTTAGGTTGTATATTGGAAAATTTTCTATGCTTTTGATGTAAGCATTTATTGCATAAACTTTCCTCTTAGTACTTCTTTTACAGTATCCCACAGGTTTTGGCATGATGTGTCTTTATTTTCATTATTTTCAAGAAATTTTTTGACTTCCTATTTAATTTCTTGTTGGACCCATTATCCATTCATGAGCATGCTGTTTAATTTACATGTGATTGTAAAATTTCCAGAGTTTTGCTTGTTATGGATTTCTACTTTTAATCCATTGTGATCTAGAAAGATACTTGAAATAATTTCAGTTTTCAAAAGTTTTTGATACCTAATTTGTAACCTAATATGTGGTGTATCCTGCACAATGTTTCAGCTGCTAATGAGAAAAATGTGTATTCTGTAGTTGCTGGATGAAATGTTCTGTAGATATCTACTAGGTCAAATTGGTCTAAAGTGTTGTTTACATCCTGTGTTTCTCTGTTGATTTGTTCTTTAAATGATCTGTTCAGTGCTGAAAGAGGGGTGTTCAGGTCCCCCACTATTATTGTGCTAATGTCCTCCTCTCTCTTTTTTTTTTTTTAGGTCTAATTGTTTTGGCTTTATATATCTGGATGCTCCAGTGTTGGGTGCATATATATTCATGTTTTTTATGTCTTCTTGCTGGATACATCCATTTATCATTATATAATGGCCTTCTTTGCCTCTTTTTATGGTTTTTCCTTTAAGGTCTATTTTATCTGATATAAAGCTAGTGACTTCTGCTTGTTGTTGTTTTCCATTTCTGTGTTATATCTTTTTCCAACCCTTCACTATTAGTCTGTGTGTCTTTATGCGTGAGATGAGTCTCTTGAAGATAGCATATAGTAGGGTCTAGCTTTCTAATCCAATCAGTCAGACTGCCTTTTGAGTGAGGAGTTTAACCCATTTACATATAGGGCTATAATTGAAAGCTGTTGTCTTAATCCTGGC
The DNA here is from genome assembly GCF_000696425.1 of Galeopterus variegatus. Taxonomy (NCBI): domain Eukaryota; kingdom Metazoa; phylum Chordata; class Mammalia; order Dermoptera; family Cynocephalidae; genus Galeopterus; species Galeopterus variegatus. Next base: position 3,833 of record NW_007733844.1, read on the forward strand.
ATTTTTCTGATTTTCGTTTGGATTTTTTAAATATCTTTTGCTCCTTTCTTTCCCTTTTAATGCTCATCTTCAGTATTTGTTATTTTTTTGAGGCAGTAAGATATAGTTTCTTTCTTTTTCTCATTTGCATTTTTGTTCTACCAGTGGGTTTTGTTCTTTCTTGTGTATTCGTGGTAGTGATTTTCATTTTTTAGAATACAGATGGAGGACTCCTTTGAGGAATTATTGCAGGTCTGGTCATGTGGTGGTGAACTCCGGCAGTTTTGTTGTTGCTGTTGTTGTTGGGAAATACACCATTTTACCCTCATTTCTGAAGGACAGACATGCTAGGTACAGTGTTCTTTTCTGTCAGTTTTTTTTCTTTTAATATTTTGAATATGTCATTGCATTTTCTTCAGGGGTATAGGGTTTCTGTTGAGAAATCTTTCTTCTGCTTGCACTAACCTGCTGCTTAAGTTTGTGATTGTGTTTTTTATTTTGCTGGATGGATCCTTCAGCTCTGTACATTCTTTTTTAATGTGCTAATATCTTTGTAAATTTCCTCCTTCAGTTTCTGGATAGTTAAAGCCTAGTCACTGGGGCACTTAGTGATTCCTTGGTGAGGTTAGTGACACTGTGTTGGTTCATCGAGGATGTGGGTGAATTCTCATTTTCTTGGGAGAAGTGACTGGGTTCTTGGTAGCTCTTTGGCTGGGGTTTGTGGTGCTGGGTGGGATTGTTGGCACCTTGATAGCATTTTGTGACCCTCATGGGTGAACTGGGGCATACTGGAGCCCCTCAGTTTGAGTGGGTGGTCCTGGGTTGGGTTTTCTCTTTTCTCTTCCCTGCAGTCAGATACTATATCTGGGCCCTTGTTTCTCCTAGTTGAGGGATGAGCTGGGGGTGATTGGGAATTTACTTCCTAAACCTACTTGTGTATCCTGGTTTTCTGCACTATTGGGGGTTTTGCATGTGTCTGTCCCCAGGTCAAGGCAGTCTTGTGGGTTGCACACATACCTCCCACTCCCAGGCATGCTACCATGTGTGACAGTGCAATTCAACCTGGGGGTTGAGCCACTGAGTCACAGGCCTGCACCCACACACCTTTTTCCCTGGGCTCCACTGGTGGCTTTCCTTGTGTCAATTCCATTGAATGGTCAGTGGGCAGCATATAAGGCATAAGTGCCTGCTACTATGGCAATGAGCCACTCTTGTAGTAGCAATTCCTGTGGTTGTGGTTGTGGAAGACCACTCATGTGGCACTGGTGTCTGTGGCAGTGGCAGAGAGTGCTGCTGCAATCAGTCAGGCAGGCAGATGGGGACTTCCCATGCCTGTCATGGTCCCCAGGTGTGCTGCTGCCATCAATTGCATGGGCAAGAGGGTTTCCTCCCAACAGCAAGTTCCTCCTTCCTGTAGTTCTTAAACATTCTGCTTCACTTCTTCAAACTGTTTTCTGGAATAAGGTATCTATGAGCATGAATGAGCGAATAAATCCATTTCATCTCTCTGGTTCACTATTTCCCTGCCTCTATAAATGGAGACAAAACCATAGCCCCTTGGGGCACAGGTTCAACAGAGGCCGAATTCTCACACTGAGGCTGGAAGCTTGTAGGAAGGAGGCTATAGAATTTTAATAGCCTATTCCTGGAAGAATTAGGAGCAGAAGTAGAGGGTAGACTAGAGCTTTGGAAAAGAAAGGGTGTGTGATATGGATTGAATTCTGTTCTTCAGGTTTTATGTATTAGAAGCTTGATTCCCACCGTGACTGTTAAGAGGGTGGGAAATCCTATTATGGTAATTGAAAGATGGGGCCTTGAAGACCATGCCCTAGTGAATGGATTAATAATGGTGGTCACAGGCATTGTTTAGCCTCCAAAACTTTGAGCAATAAATTTTGTTTTCTTTATAAGTCACCCAGTGTAAGGTATTTATGTTATAAATAGAAGAAATGTACTAATACAGAAAATTGGTACCAGAATTGGGGTGTTGCTTACAATACATACTTGAAAATGTGGAAGCAGCTTTGAAACTGGGTAACAGGCAAAGGCTGAAAGAATCTGAGGGAACAGGCTCAAAAAATCCTAGCTATTTCTGGGAGTTTAGATGACAAGGAATCCAGGGAAAGTTTGGAATTTCTTAGAGCCTGCTTAAGCGGTGGTGAGCAGAATGCTGATAGAAATATGGACAGTAAAGGCCATACTGAGGAGATCTCAGACGTAAATGAGGAGGTACTTATTGGACACTTGGGCAAAGATAACTCTTGCCATAACTTGGCAAGGAACATGGCTGCATTCTGTTCATGACCCCAAAGCTTTATGGAATGTGGAAATTCAAAGTGCTGATACACAGTATTTGGCAGAAGAAGTTTCTAAGCAGCAAAACTTTCTGGAAGCTACATGGCTTATTGCAACAGTCTACGCTGAGTTATGGTGGCAAAGTCATGATGTAAAGGCGGAAGTTTTAATTAAAAGGGAAGCAGAGTGTAAAGATTTAGAAAATGTGCAGCCTGGCCATGTGGTAGAGAAGCAGAGAGCATTTTCAGGACAAAAATGCAGTGCTGTAGCCCAGTGACTGTTTGCTAATGAGATTAGTACAAAAGAAAGGGATTATCAAGAGAAGGGGGGGAAAGGCCCTGAAGGCATTACAGAAATCTCTGGGACCAACCCTTCCATCACAGACCCAGAGACTTAAAGAGACAGAATGGTCTTGGGGAAAAGGCATGAGGTGCCCTCCATGGGCTTGCTGCCCAGGGCTTCCTCAGGAAACTGCTTTTTGCACCAGTACCCTGGCTGCTTTGGCTGCTCCAGCAGTAACTAAATTGGCTATTGGACCTGCAGCTTTGGAAGATACAAGCCAGAAAACTTAGCGTGTCCCTATGCTGTTAAGTCTGCAGGCTCACAGAATACCAGAGCTGTGAAGGCTTGAACACCTTCACCCTGATTTCACTGAATGTATGAAAAAGCCTGGGGGTCCAGGAAGAGATTTCTCACAAGGGTGGAGTCACTGCATAGAACCTTCACTAGAGTGATGCTGAGTGGAAATGTGGGGCCAGAGTTGCAGGAGAAAACCCCCAAGACCATGCCTAGTGGAACTGTGGGAGCAGGACCACAATGGGAACCCCAGAATTGAGGAGCTACTAGAGTGCAAGACCAGCTTGGGAGAGCTAAAGCATGGTGGGAGACCAGGAAAGTCATAAAAACGGAGCTTCCTGAGCACTTGGGACAAAACCCCTACACCAGCATGCAGAGGACATTGAACATGGAGTCAAGGTACATGAATCACCAGCTATAAGATTTGATGCCTGCCCTGGTGGGTTTCTGACTTGTTTAGGACCTGTTACCCCTTCTTTTGGCCTATTTCAGCCTTTCTGAATAAGAATAAGTAACCTGTGTTTGTCAGACTATTATATCTTGGAAACAGATAATTTGTTTTAATTTCACAAGTGGGACTTTGGACTTTTGAATTGAAACAAGTTAAGACTTTGGGGATGGAATGAATGTATTTACCTGTGAGAATTACGTAAGCGTGAGGGGCCATGGGTGGAATGATATGGATTGAATTGTGTCTCCAAGTTTTATGTATTAGAATCTTCATCCCCCTCTGTGACTGTTGAGAGGGTGAGAAATCCTGTTTTGGTAATTGAAAGCCGGGGCCTTGAAGAGGTGATTAGATTCCAAAGACCATGAATGCATTAATAATGGTGGTCATAGGTGTGGTTCTGAGTGCTTTAAAAGGAGAGCATGTAAGAGTGTTTTTCTCCCTCTGCTCTGCTATTTTCTGCCATGTGAGACTCCTGCATTGCTGTAAAGCCACTGCCACAGAAGAACTTCACCAGATGTGTTCCCCAGACTTTGGACTTCCCAGTCTCCAAAACTGTAAGCAATAAACTTTGTTTTCTTTATAAATCACCCATTGTCAGGCATTTATGTTATAAGCAACAGAAATGGACTAATACAGTATGTCATGTCAGAGTAATATGAGAGGGATGAATATGGGATGCAAGGAAAGGGATAAAAGAGGAAGTTAAAACTGAGGCTTTGAGATAATGGGATCATCCTTCAGGAGGCAAAGAACTGGGCAAAGTTAGGGAAACTGGGTTCAAGCTCTAGCTCTGTCACTTTATAACTTTGTGACTTTGGGCGAATCACTTACTTTTTCTGGGTTTCAGTTTACTCATCTGTAAAACAAGAACGTTTGACCCTAATGTTTTTTAATTCTGATATTTTTTGGCTTTCTGAATTGATGAAGACTGTGAAATCAATCAGATACAAGATCACTTTTTGTCTTTCTCATCACAAAATATTTTTAAAATGGCCATTGCTTAAATACAAGATAACTTTCATATATACTGAATGCATTTGAGCCATTGGTCAAATTTACCATCCATAATCTGGTGAACTGATTGCACTAATCCCCCTACTGGTTTTCTTGCCTCCATTTTAATTCACTCAATGCAGCCCACCAGATTACTTTTGCTGGTGTGATCATGACCTCTCCACCAAATAACTTAAGTGGCTGCCTATTTCCTGGAGAAATAAAGGCCAGCTACTTTGCACTGGCACTGAAGCCCTTCAGCATGATTTGAGCTATCTAGCCCTTCAATAAACATTTTTTGAGCACCTACTATACAGAAATGAATGAAACAGTCCCAGCCCAAGCTCATGCTACTCCACGCACCTCCCCCACCACCCTTTAACCTCACAGGACTGTTTGCTGTGTAGAGAAGGTATGTATTTTTACACTCTTCTCTTGAGTCATACTTGTCCTTATGCCTTGGATTGCCATTTTCATTTTAACTATAAGTTGAAGTATTAATAGATTTAACTATAAGATTTAACTCAAATGTCACTTCCTATCTGCAGCTTCCTTTATGTTTCCATAAATGCAGTTGTCCTTCTATTATAATTTTCATCTTATCTCAGATACTGCCTAGTTCTGAGCCTGTTAATCTCTTTACTAGATTCTGAGGTACTTTGGGATACGGTTGGGTCTTATTAACACCCTTCTAAGTTCCTGGGGCTGGCACAATGCCTCATTAAACATGGACACTACATATTTGTGAGTGAATAAGTGAGCTCCTTAGGGAAATGCAGAAGGTTCAGGCAGCAAGTGTCAGTATGCCCTCCCTTGGCAGCTAGCTTCATTGGGATAAAAAAAAATGGGGGGGCTAGAAAGAATAGATAAGACCACCTTTGGCATAAACTTATCTTCACCTTCTCTTCTTTGTTCTCTTTCTCTAGCACTTTTCTAATTGGTGGCTACATTCTCAGGCTGTCTTTTACTCCTTTCTTTCAATTTCCTGTCTGTCAGGAAACTAACTTCTTCCTTCACTCCTTCCTTTTTCCTCAATTGCAGGAGAAACACGAGGGTGGAAGTAGAGAATGGGAACCCTGCAGGTACAGTCTGTGCTCCTGCGGGGGGACAGTACTGTGGCTTCTCAGTGCTCGTGGCCACTAGGTGTTGCCTAGGCAGTAGACAAACCATCCTAGGAAGGAGGAGGTGAGAACCCTCAGAGTTGTGGGGTTTAGTACAAGTTGGCCCCTGTTCCCAGCATCTTATTGTTCCTTGCTTTTGGATGACTAGAAGTCAGTAGGATTAGGGAAGAAAGTTTCCTTCTGCTTCCTAGTATACAGTTTGAAGAGCAAGACCAGACAAGAGAGGGGTGTGGGTGAGGGAAAATGGATCACTAAAACACAGACGGACCAGAGTCTGCAACCTTAGCCCTCCTGCTCTGCTCTGAAAATGGCTCTTCTTGGTGTGTAACTGTGCCAGGACCCCTTTACATAATTGACCCATGGACAAAATGGATAGTTGCCAGCTTCTAAAATGTTGAGGTTGAAAATCTTCATTTTCCTAGCAGGGGCTCTGAGAGAGGAAGTGAAGCCCTAGATTAGAAATCCAAAAAAGGGGCCGGCCCGGTGGCGCACTGCTACAGTGCGCTGCTTGGGAGTGTGGTGGCGCTCCCGCCGAGGGTTCGGATCCCACATACAGACTGGTTCCCGCTCACTGGCTGAGCGAGGTGCAGGAGCAATACCGAGGGTTGCGATCCCATTGCCAGTCCTGGTCTGGTACGGGCGCGACACTGAGGGTTGCGATCCATTGCCAGACACAAAAAAAGACAAAAAAAAAAAAAAAAAAAAAAAAAAAAGAAAAAGACAAAAAAAAAAAAGAAATCCAAAAAAGTTATTCCAGGCAAATGCAACTCTTCTTCCCTTCACCCCTTTCCCTCCACAACCCCAAAAGGTGAGATGAGCCCTCCCCCCGCTATCCTTATCTCCAACCACAAGTGTTAACACAAACATTTGCTGTTCTCTGCCTCAATGTCTTCTGTTTTCTTCCTTCCTTTCTTCCTTGTTTCCTTTCTCTCCCTCTTTCTTTCTCTATCTCTCTCCCTTCTTTCTTTGTTTTCTATTTTTAAAACCACCTGGGAGTAAATACCAGTGAAACATTCTTGTAGAGTGTACACTGTAGGAGAAAATATCTTTTCTTCCCATCTTAGGTTCATGGCTGTGGCCCCTATAAGAAAATACAGATTAACAAGAGAAAAGCATACAAATTTAATACACATTTTACTTGACAAAGAAGCCTTCAAAAATAACAACCTAAAGAAACAGGTAATCTTATATATTTTTATGCTTAGGTTTGATGAAGTGGTGGATAATCATGGAGAGGTATGAATGGGCAAAGGGGTTATGATCTAATAGTAGTAAACTGGGAGAAGGAACTGTTTTGTTCAGATTCTTCTCTGTGTCCTTGTGTCTTCAAAGATAAGAATGTTCATTTCATCACATTATAGGGAAGGTACCTCTCAAATGGTGTTCTTATAACCTGATTCGGGGGAGAAAGGGGAGGGGAAGACAAAAGTGACCTTCCTGTGTCTGCTATTTCTTCAAATGCTACATTGCCATATTTGGGGGTAGTGTGTCCTGAACCCCATCAAGATATACAAACATGTCCCTGATTCCATGAGCAAAAAATAAGCATAGGAAATATTCCTTCATGACCGATGAAATCGTGGGCACACTTCTCTCTCCCCCACTTGATGCTATGAATCACATGTTGCCAACATTAACCTCGTCCTGTGAGAGCTTATTGCTGCAAGTCTTGAAAAGTGCTAGCAGTGGTAGCAAGAGAGCACCCTCACTTAGAAGTTGCCCACAGCTCCTGGCTTGTGAAATCCACTTTGAAAAGGAAGCTTGACTGATTCTGTACCCATTTGGCCTGGTAGAGTGAGGCCTGCTTCCTGTTTTTTTCTTTCTTTATTAATAAAATCAGTTAATCATAATGGAGAATAACAGCGTTAGAGCTTCTTAAAAATAGAATGCTAGACTCAAGGACAGTTAAATTATGTGAGGGGAGATATGATTGTGCATTTAAGTAACTGAATCTTAGGCTCAGTAACATATCTTTTAAAATTTCCAACCAGTGTATTCCTTGTCTTCTCCTCGATAAATTTTATATTTATTTCATTTGGAATTGTTCACAGGTTGGCTTTATTTTAATTGTATGGATTTTTGATGCCTGCAACAATGCTAAGTGGATTTTTTTTTGAGAAAAATTGCATATTGTTTAGAATTGCTTCATATGCAATAAGGAGCCTTGAGGACTTGGCTTATGAATATGTGTAACCTGGGAGTAAGAGGTGATTATAGATATTTCTTTAGTTTGAATGCCAATATTTGATAATAAAATTTAGTAATAGAAAAAGCAAATATCCCAAAGGTAAAAAGAAATTAAAGGTATTTGTGTATTAAACTTTTTGATTTTGTTGTGTCATTGATATGTTTCATAATTTTATCTGTAGATGTTTGGGAATACCACAAGTGAGATAATTGTATCACAAATGAACTTTTTTGTTTCAGTGCAGCTATGCTAACCATTATATTTCATTATTATACAAAATACAGAACTTTCTTACCTAGATATAATTTGAGTAATAATTTATCAAAAGTCATTTTAAAATTATTAAATACAAATTATCATCTTGACAGATTGCTTGTAGTTTTAACTTCTGTGTTTCTTGAATCTTGTGAGTGATTGGAACCTTTCTATAAGAAAAGAAATAAAAATAGAGTTAGTTGCTAAAACAAGATAAAGATGAGTATATGGGGAACAAGTGACAGAGAAGGGAATGCCAGAAACACATTTAGGCTATATACTAAGGTGAAACCATGTGAATAAAATGAAAGTGGAAGGATATGGGGAAAATTTTGAGTGGCAGAGAAATTTAGGCATGTTAAAATTATGTAATTGATAGCAGGAGTAGATCGACATTGTGGCTTACCCAATGAGTAGAAATTTTGGGACCAGGAAAATATAACATTTATAAGATGAAGTTATACCATACCTTGAGACCAAAGGGAAAAAAGAAACCTAAGAGTAAGCTTGCATTGAGAAGCGTAGTGAAACATCTCGCAGAAGATACCTGCATCCCATAGGTCCAGGAAATATCCTTTAACTAAATGTTTTCTGCAAAAGATGTGATAGGAGAAAAGACAGTGTACACAATAAATTTACTGGGAATGAAGATACTTCAGGGAAGTGGCAATGAGAAGTGTACAGACAAGATTTATACTATAAAGATATAATCAAAATTACAATTATTAAGGGAAGACTTTCCAAAATAAAGAAATGTATAATCTTATCTTTACATTTGAAATTTGATTTTTAAAAGAAAAAATAGTAGAGTGGTATACTAAAATGGTAATGTGCTGAGAGAGATTTCCATTACCATAATGCAGGAAGTTAAGAATGGGACCTGTGTATTTTCTATTCTTAATCATTTATCTTTGAGGGCTGTTAAAGAAAAAGTTATTCATGACACTTGTTAAAATGGTAAGGCAGATTTTATTCGTGATGATCACAATTGGTGTAGGAACTACTGTTGTGGGTTTTGCAATAGGGGACAGAGATTGGGATCAACTCCAAATATACCAAGGAAAAATGGGAACTTATAGCCAAGGAGAAGGGTGGTCGGGCTTGGTGGATAGAAAATTGCTAAGAGGAAACTTCTGGGGTAAGGGTGGGGGTGTTCTGGTTAAACTGACCTTTTAGGATTTTTGCTGAGGCAAGCCAGTATGATCAGACATCATCTGAGGGAGGTGGAAGATAAGAAACAAAATCAGATATCAAAGGTGATCATATATTAAGTGTGCTTAGATATCAAAGATAGGGGATTCTGGCTAAACCAGCATAGCAGGGTTCTTGCTAAAACTGGGGCATGCAAAGATGGACATGGCGGTTCAAAAGCTGAGATCTAGTTGGGAAGAGGATTCAGAAGAGCCTGACTTAACATTGATCAAGGAGAGACTTTTTGAAAGGACAAATAAGAATTTATATGTGAGAGCTCCCCACTGCTCCTTGGCTGTAAATCCTCACTTGCTCATGTTGTATTTGGAATTGATCCCAGTTCTATACTGAGGTCTCTTCTCCCTATTGCAACAGTCCTGTATACATTCTGTTTTTACTTCTTTAATTGCTGTTCAGCTCTGGTTTTCTTGAACAGAATTCACTGGTAACTGTAATGAAGGGGCCTTTGAATTCATCTTTTAGCCTCTTCTTGCGTGTCTTTTTTTTTTTTTCTTGTAAGGCCCAGTTTCTCTTGATATCATGATATTGGGTCAACTCATGAGCACCAGGATTAATTGGCCATCAACATTTTCTGTTTTATTTTAGTAAAACTGAAACTCATCAGAGAAGCTACTTTAATGTGTTCTTGAATGTTTAAAAGTAATTTAAGTTGTTTGGAATAACCTTAGGCATAGGTGTGGAATATCATCTAAGGAATTTGTGCTGCCCTCAGTGTGCCCTTTGCCATTACAGTAGCTAATTCAAAGGCTGCAGGTATTTTATTTAGAGAGTCATAGAATCTGCATGCTGGAAGGAACTTAAAGGTCATTCTGTTAAACTAGATTTGGATGCATGCATCCCCTCTATTGCTCTTCTGTTCCCAGAGTGGTGCTTTGTCTCTGTTTGACCCATATGCTTGAAAATGGGGCCTTTGAATAAGGCTTTGGGATGTTACATATTGTGTTCCACTACATTTAGGGTAGTGTCTCTTAAGTTTGAAATTCCTTCACGTGAAGATAATAATGGACTCCAATCTTGTAAGTAACTAGAAAACATTTGACCAGGGTTTTCTCCTCCATTTTTAGCTCTCCCTCCTTGATAGAGATGAGTAACAATAAATAAATCTGGAATAATTTTTTTATTCACCTGGCAAAAATTGCTAATTGATCCAAACAAGTAAGCAAACAGACATTTTTTAATACTGTAATGAAACTGACAGTCAAACAGAGATATGTTTGATTGTATAATTTAGTTTAACTTTAGGTTTTAAATTATGCATAAGTCAAAAGTTTTGTACCTGTTGATTTTGCTTGTCAAAGTAAGAGCTGTTGAGTCAGGCATCACAGGATGTGATTCCAGTTTTTGTGCCTGAAAGATAACCTCTTTGATGTAAGAGCCACAACCTGGTTAAATAAGATGGTTTGCAGATGTGGAGTCAACCACATCCAGCACAAATTGGTCCAGAACTGACCGAGCCTACAGACCTCTGCACTGAGTCAGTGCAAGTGTCAGATGGGTGACCTATTGACATCAGAAGGATTAATCCCCCCACCTTCTGTTCATGCTAACACAGCCATTCTTGAACATGCATCCTATGAAGAAGCATGATGAAAGTACTGCACATGCCCAAGGGACATTCCAGATTCCTGCTTCTTTGTTCTCTGCCTCCACTAATCACCTTCCCATTTCTTTGTTCTCTGCCTACACTGATTGCCCTTCCCCATGGCCTCACTTCCTTCCCATGCATTTTGCCTTAAGTATACCTTACTCCCCACCATTCCTACAATGGATCTGAGATGCAAATCTCCCATTTTTCACATCGCCACTTTGTGAATAAACCTTTCTCTACTGCAAAGACATGCTTCAGTGATTGGCTTTCTGAAGGATGTGGACAAATGGACTCCAGTTGGCTTAATAACAAAATTGGCACCCAACATGGGGCCATAACGTCCTTTTGGGGCATTTTTGCCTGTGGTTTGCTGGCCTCTCACTGGGTAGGAGATCTGTGGACCAGTCTATTCAACTGTCTGGGTAAGTTGTCCTGGGGATTGTCCCAGAATTTCCCCTGATGGGGTGCCAGTGACCTGTGGCACATAGTTCACTTTTGCAATAGAAAAAATATTTTTTTGGTTTTTGTTTTGTTTTGTTTGGTTTGGTTTTGGTTTTGGTTTGAAAGGTGTCTCTTGGTCTTGGTAGACAACCTTGATCTCAGAAATGACCTGATTCTTAATTTTCTTTCCCTTTGCTCTAACTTCCAGATGGAAGCCTTGATTTGACTTCTGCATATGAAAGCCTTGGGTAAGGAAAGACTAGGGAGTTTCTGCTAGAAGAGGTTCTCTTGGTTTTGGTTTTGAAATTATATTACATTGCTGCATAGCCTTTTAACATATTTTTATTCAGATCCAGCTGGCCATGATTTTTTTTATCCTAGAGAGTAATGGGCAAAGAAGGCACTTCTTGCTGGTGGTCTAGTGGTTAGGATTCAGTGCTCTTACCCCCAAGGCCAGGGTTTGATTCCCAACCAGGGAACCAGTGCCTTAGAGATGTAAGCTCCTTTGAAATGTGTGTATATATATATTAAAAAAGGGTAACTGCCTATAGTTCAAGGCAGAAGAGCGAGTTCAAAAGCCAGAAATGTTGGCTTAAAAATTTGGCCTGAGACTGGTATTCAATCTATCTATATATATGTTTTTAAGGCCTCTCGCTTCTCTCCATGAATCTCCTTTTTCCTTCTATTTGCACTTTTTCTCTGACAATTTACCCTTTCTTGCTGCCTTTTAGCTTCATTTTCATTTTTACAGGAACAGATTTAGCTGACAACCTTGCCAATGTTCTTTTGGGCATGTTGGTGGTGGGAAGGAAACATGCCGGGTGAGCCATTGCAAAGCTGGGCTACCTGATCACTGCAGCTAATCCCACCACCAGAGCTGCTGAGACCCAAATTCTTTGCTTACATTTGTTTTCTGTGTTTTGAGATATAAATTTACTACTTTGCCTTCTTTAAAACTCAAGGGCTTCAGCCATGTGTGGCAGATAAGGCTTTAACTTGCTTCAACCATCCCTTTAAACTAGTGAGTTTTATATTGTACCTGTCTCATGAATTTTATTTGTTTCTGTGTTTTATGTAGGCATATTTATATATGTAAGCTGTATGTTGTGTCTACATGTATTTATGTCTATGTGTGTTTGTATATTGTCTGTATGGTACCAAATTGGTTTATAAATAATGCACACTCCCAAATTAAGTAAATAAACCTAAATGCTTTTCAAGTTCATGTGACTTTAGTAATCTTTGACAAACAAAACTAGCTTTAAAATTGTTAACAAAACAAAAAAATGTTTTCAGGATTAATTTAGACATTTTACCTAGATTATTGGCCAGACAGATTTATATTATCCCTGATGGATATTTGGAGGTCATGGAATTGCTACCTTGTGATGTTTTTGATACTTGCTTAATTTGTTTATGGGCTGAAGGCTGTGATGGACTGATGGGATTCCCCAGGAACCTTGTATACATCTTGCTGTGAGTCTATGTCTTTGGATCTGGGCCTCTGAATTCTAAGGTCTGGATGATTGGCCATGGTAGGTCCTGGGGACACATGTGTCCATACTGCATGGGTCTCTAGCTACAGGACAAAGCCAAGTCCAAAATAATCTTGTCAACCTGTCCCAGCTCTGACTTCTGGCCATGCTGGGAGGGGCCCTATTCTATAGGCATTGTCTCTGCAGTTCTAATCTTTGTCTTGAGCTCTGCACTTGGTATGGGTATGTAATTCTAGGTGGACCCTGCCCTTCTTGGTGCCACATGAACCCATGACAACTAGAAGGGACTTTGGAAAGGGTACATATGTCCGATATCTCAAAGACTTTAGTTAAGACTCATTGAGACAGATTTAGCTTGGTTTTACTTTTTTCAAAAGAAACAACTTAAATGGCTAGCTTTGTTTTTTCGTGAGCAATTCAAATACAATTTTTAAAAGTGAGTAAATTAGACAAATATGAATGGGTTGAATGTTTATAAATGAGCTTGTTTTAGTCTCAAAAACCTTTTCAGTAGTGTAAAAATCCTAAAGTCATATTATATTAAATTTAGTAATCAGTGACTAAAAGTGTTCGAGTCATTTCTAAGTGAGTTAAAATACCGAAACATTAATTATTAAACATGAATTTGCTTACATATTTTCACATCTTGTTTTTATATGATATTTAAAAGGCTAAATATATTTAGATCTGTGTAAAAAAGTTAAGGAAACATGTCTTTTTAAAAATTAGAAAATGATTTTCATCTACAAATATTGATATAGAACAGTTTAAAATTGCTTGCTTCCTGGGTTTTTCACTATAAATTAGGGTTACTAATAGGTAAATTTATAGTTAATATATGCAACTAAAACTACTAGATATAAGAAAAATATTCTGTATTCTTTAAGAAAAGTAGGATATAAAAACATAATGTGTTTTTGGTAAAGAAGGGTGCAAAAAGAAACGAAGATATGGTTTTTGTTAAAGGGAAAAGCTTGTCTAGTTTAGAAAATATTCGGAAGTTGTTTCAAGTTAAAGAAATAAAAAAATGTTGTAAACAAAACTAATCAGCATGGACTGAATTGTCTCCCCTAAAGTTTCATGTATTAGAAACTTAATCCCCACTGTGACAGTATTAAGAAGGTGAGAAATCCTATTATGGTAATTGAAAGGTGGGACCTTCAAGAGGTAACTAGATTGTGAGGACCATGCCCTAGTGAATGGATTAATCCATTGATGGTTTAATAATGGTCATGGTCATGGCTATGATAGCTTTAAAAGGAGAGAGTGAGGAGCTCAGTCTCTCTCTCTCTCTTGCTCAAGCCATCCACCATGTGAAAACTGCATTAGAGTGAAGACTCACCACCCACCAAAAAGGCCCTCACCAGATGTGTTTTCTGAACTTTGGACTTCCCAGCCTCCAAAACTGTAAGGAATAAATAGTATTTCTTTATATATTACTCAGCTTCAGATAATTCTGTTATAAGCAACAAAGATGGACTAGCACAATAATAAAAGAAAATTATGAGAAACTAAAAGGTTTATAGAAATCTTATATGGTCAAAGATGACTAAAATTGGATAGGTTTATAAGTATTTTTAAAATTAGATTTAGAATTTTTTTATTGGATATGAATATTCATGAGACACAAAGCTGATTGTCACCCCTTGTGGCATGATGTGAGGGCCAGATTCCTACTGGCAGCATACCCATTACCAGAAATTGCTTTTGTACCCTGGGTCCCCCACCCAATTATCTCCAACCTCCCTCTCCCTCCCCTGCCACTCCACTTTGTAGCCCAAGGAATGTTCTCTCCCCCTGCAAGTCCACCGCACTACTGTGGTCTTGCTTTCCTTCCTTCTTTCTCTCTTAGCTCCCACTTATGAGTGAGATCATGTGTTATTTATCCTTCTGTGCTTTGCTTATTTCACTCAACATAAGTTTCTCTAGCTTCATCCATGTTGCTGCAAATGGGAGTATTTCATTCTTTTTTATGGCAGAGTAGTACTCCATGGTGTATGTATACCACAGTTTCCTTATCCAATCATCCATCGATGGACGTTTAGGTTGGTTCCATGTCTTGGCTATTGTGAACAGAGCTGCAATGAACATGGGAGTGCAGGTATCCTTTCAACATGATGATTCCCATTCCTCTGGGTATATACCCAGAAGTGGGATTGCTGGATCGCATGGAAGATCTATCTGTAGTTGTCTGAGAAACCTCCACACTGTTTCCCATACTAATTGTACTAATTTACAGTCCCACCAACAGTGTAGGAGTGTTCCCTTCTCTCCACACCCTCACCAGAATTTGTTATTCACCATCTTTTTGATTATAGCCAGTCTAACTGGGGTGAGGTGGTATCTCAATGTAGTTTTAATTTGCATTTCCCGAATGACTGGTGACGTTGAGCATTTTTTCCTGTACCTGTCGGCCATTCGTATGTCTTCCTTTGAAAAATGTCCATTCAGCTCCTTTGCCCATATTTTAATTGGGTTATTTGGTTTTTTACTGCATAATTGCTTGAGTTCCTTGTATATTAATCCCTTCTCGGATGCATAGTTAGCAAAAATTTTCTCCCATTCTATAGGTTGTCATGTCACTCTGCTGATTGTTCCCATTGCTGTGCACAAGCTTTTTAGTTTGACATAGTGCCATTTGTTTATTTTTTCTTTTACTGCTTGTGCTTTCAGACTCATGTTCATAAAGCCTGTGCCCAGACCTAGTTGCTGAAGTGTTTCACCTATATTTTCCCTCAGTAATGTTACAGTTTCTGGTCTGATACTTTTCTGGGTAACTTCTGGGTTCTCATTTCTACTCCACTGATCTGAAAGTATCTTTTTATATCAGTACCATGCTGTTTTGGTTACAACAGCTTTGTAGTATAATTTGAACTCCACCAGAGTTATGCCTCTGGTTTTGTTTTTCTTGCTCAGGATTGCTTTGGCTATTTGGGGTCTATTGTTATTCCATATGAAAGGTAAGATTTTTTTTTCCATTTCTGTGAGGAATGTCATTGGTATTTTGACTGGGATTGCATTGAATCTGTAGATCACTTTGGGTAGTACAGACATTTTCACAATGTTAATTCTTCTAATCCAAGAACATGGAATATCTTTCCATCTCTTAATTTCTTTAGAAGTGGTTTGTAGTTCTCATTGTAGAGATCTTTGAACTCCTTGGTTAAATTGATTCCTAGGTATTTTATTTTATTATTTTTATGTGACTGGTGTAAATGGGCTTCCTTTCTTGATTTCTCTTTCTGTTAGCTCATTATTGGAGAATACAAATGCTACTGATTTGGGGGCATTTATTTTGTATCCTGCAACATTACTGAAATTATTAACCAGCTCTAGGAGAGTTTAGAGTCTTTAAGTTTTTCTATATATATTATCATGTTAACTAGGGATAGTTTGACTTCATCTTTTCGAATCTGGTTGCCCTTTATTTCTTTCTCTTGCCTGATTGCTCTGCCTAGTACCTCCAGTACTATGTTAAATAGAAGTGGTGAAAGTGGGCATCCTTGTCTTGTTCCTGTTCTTAAGGGAAAAACCTTCAGTTTCTCCCCATTCAGAATGATACTGGTAGTGGGCTTTTCAGAGATGGCTTTAATTGTTTTGAGATACTTTCCTTCTATACCTAACTTTTTCAGAATCTTTATCATGATTGGATGTTGAATTTTGTCAAATGCTTTTTCAGCATCTATTGAGATAATCATATGGATTTTGTCCTTGAGTTTGCTGATGTGATGTATCACATTTATTGACTTTTTATGTTGAACCATCCTTGCATCCCTGAGATGAATACCACTTGATAATGGTGTATAAATTTTTTGATGTGTTGCTGTCCTCTGATTGCTAATGTTTTGTTGAGGATTCATCAAGGTATTGGCCTGTAAATTTCCTTTTTCACTGTGTCTTTACCTGGTTTTGGCACCAGAGTTATATTGGCCTCATACAATGTGTTGGGAAGAATGGCTTCTGTTTCAATTTTTTGGGATAGTTTCAGGAGAATTGGTATTAATTTCTCATTAAAGGCTTGGTAGAATTCAACTGTAAAGCCATCAGAACCTGGGGTTTTCTTTTTTGGAAGATTGCTGATTACTGTTTCAATCTCATTGCTTGTTATTGGTCTGTTCAGGTTTTCTATCTGTTTTGGTTTAGTCTGGGTACTTTGTATGTGTCCAGAAACTTATCCATATCTTCCAGGTTTTCATATAGGTCATACAGTTGTTTATAATAGTCTGTAATGATTCTTCACATTTCTGTGGTATCAGTAGTAATGTCTCCCTTTTCATTTCTGACTTTTATTATTTGGGATTTTTCTCTTCTTTTATTTTTGGTTAACCTAGCTAATCGTTTGTCTAATTTATCTATCTTTTAAAAAAAACAACCTTTTGTTTCATTGGTCTTTTTACCATTTGGGGGGTCTCTATTTCATCTAGTTCTGCTCTGATCTTAGTTATTTCTTTCTGTCTGTTAAGTTTGGGATCGTGTTGTTCTTGTTTTTCTAATTCTTTGAGGCGTAGCATTAGGTAGATTATAGGAAGTCCTTCCATTCTTTTGATGTAAGCATTTATTGCAACAAATTTACCTCTTAGTTCTATTTTTGCAGTATCCCACTGGTTTTGGTATGACATATCTTTATTTTCATTAGTTTCAAGAAATTTTTTGATTTCCTGCTTAATTTCTTCTTGGACCCAGGAGTCTTTCATGAGCCTGTTGTTTAGTTTTGATGTATTTGTATAGTTTCCAGGGTTTTGCTTGTTATCAATTTCCAGTTTTAGACCATTGTGTTCTGAAAAGTTACATGGCATGATTTCAATCTTTTAAAATTTGCTGAGACTAGATTTGTGACCTAATACATGTTCTATACTGGAGAATGTTCCATGAGCTGATGAGAAGAAAGTATATTCTTTATATGTTGTGTGAAATGTTCTGTATATATCTGCCAGGTCCAGTTGGTCTAACGTGTAGTTTAAATCCTGTGTCTCTTTGTTGATTTGTTGCCTGGAAGATCTGTCTCATACTGAGAGAATGCTGTTCAGATCACCCACTAGTAAAGTATTAGGTCCTATTTCTTTCTTTAGGTCCAAGAGTATTTGCATTATATATATATATATATATGGGTGATCCATTCTTAGGTGCATACATGTTTATGATTGCTATGTCTTCTAACTGGATAGATCCCTTTATAATTATATAGTGGCCTTCTTTGTCTCTTTTTATTTTTTTTTGGTTTAAAGTCTATTTTATCTGATATTATCTGATATAAGAATAGCTACTCCTGCTCATTTTTGGTTTCCATTTGCATGGGATATGTTTTTCCATCCGTTCACTTTTAGTCTGTGTGTGTCTCTGCATGTGAGATGGATCTCTTGAAGACAGCATATACGTGGGTCTAGCTTTTTAATCCAATCAGTCAATCTGTGCCTTTTGAATGGGGAGTTTATTCCATTCACATTTAGGGTAGTTATTGACAGATATTGTTTAATTCCTCTCATATAATTATTTTTTGTTCATGTGTTTTAAATATCTTTTGATCACTACTTCCCCATTTATTTTTCTTCTTCAATGTTAGTTGGAAATTTGAGGTGGTATGATTTAGCTTCGTGCTCTTTCTCACTGGCATTTTTGTTTGTTTTAATGGCAGGTTTTGCTGTTTCTTGTATATCCATGATAGTTATCATCATTATTTAGATTCCAGATAAAAGACGCCCTTGAGAAATTTTTACAGGGCTGGTTGTGTGATGGTGAACTCTCACAACTTTTGTTTGTCTGGGAAATACACTATTTCTCCCTCATTTCTGAAGTAGAGCCTTGCTGGGTAAGAAATTCTTGGCTGTCAATTTTTTTCTTTTAGTGTTTTGAATGTATCATTCTACTTTCTTCTGGAATGTAGGGCTTCAGTTGAGAAGTCTGCTGTTGGTCTGATAGGGGTTCCCTTATATGTGACTTGATGTTTTTCTCTTGCTGCTTTTAGAATTCTCTCTTTATCTTTGAGATATGCAAATTTGGTTACAAAGTGTTTTGGAGAGGATCTTTTATGGATTACATCTCTCTGGGGAACTTTGAGATTCCTGGATCTGAAGGTCTACATCTCTCCCTGCACCTGGTAAGTTTTCTGTTATTATTTTCTTGAATAGATTTTCAATACCTTTTCCTTTCTCCTCCCCTTTTGGAATACCCATAATTCAGATGTTAAAGCACTTCAGGTTGTCTGCTATCTCTCTTAGATTTTCTTTATTACTTTTAATTCTTTTATCCATTTTTTTATCTGCCTGGGTTATTTTGAAAAGACCATCTTCAAAATCTGATGTTCTTTCTTTTGCTTGCTGTAGTCTGCTGCTCAAACTCTCTGTTGTGTTTTTATTTCTTTGAGTGAATCTTTCATTTCTAGGAGTTCTGCTACACTCTTTTTTAAGGTATTAATCTCTTTGTAAATTTCCTCCTTCATATTCTGGGTATTTTTTCTCATTTCCTTGTGTTCTCTAGTTGAGTTTTCTTTTATGTCTGAGCTTTCTGAAGATCATTGCTCGGAATTCCTTTTCATACATTTCAAGGATTCTCTGTTCTATGGGGTCTGGAATTTGAGCATTACTGTATTTCTTTGGTGTTGTCATATCTTCTTGTTTGTTTGTACTTCTAGTACTTTTTCATTGATGTTTGGTCATCTGGTAGAGGACTTGCTTCTTCTGTTAGTCTGGGGTTGGCTTATGAGGATAAAGATTTCCTTCTATATTTGTAGGCTCTACTGGTGACTCTTCTCATATCAATGTAGGCAAGTGAGTGGCAGGTTGCCTATAGAGTGTCCCAGGCTGCTACTGTGGTGGTGAACTGTCTTTGTGGTGACAGAAGTTGTAGTGGTGTCTATATTACACCACCTTGGCTCCTGTTCCAGCTTTCCATGGCCATAGACTGAGCCCCTGGTGCTGTGCAGGTCTTGGCTCCCCTTGTCACCTGCTATGCCTGTGGGCACTTCCTTCCAGGCCTTATAACTGAATCCTGCTGCCATATGGTTCTCTGCTCACCTCGGTAGCTGCTGGGCTGTGTGCATTTCCCTTCCCCCTGGGGCATTAGACTGAGCCCTGCTGCCATGTGGGTCTCTGCTCACCTCAGCAGCTTCTGGGCTGTGAGCACTTCCCTCTGGGCCTTAGACTGAGCCCTGGTGCTGCACAGGTCTTGGCTCACCTTAGCAGCTGCTGGGCTGTGTGTGCTTCCATTCCCCCCAGGGCCATAAACTCGACTTATCTAATTGTTTAATTTGGGAGGAATAACTTAATGTTTGTCTCAGCTACACCTTTTTCCTCTTGGAAGCAGATTGCCCTCAGAGAGCAAGTTCTCTTCTTCCCCATGCTAGAATTCTTAGCAGTTTTTCTATGTGGAGGCCTTCCCCAGCCCAGTGCTTTCTCTTTCTAGTATACAGAAAACCCATTTGGCTCTCACATCAAGCTGTATTCTCTAACCTGGCGTGTATCAGTAATAAATATGTTTTCACTTCCCTATGCCACTTTTTTGTTTAATTACCAAATTATTCAGAAGGTTGGTGGAGAAGATAAGACCTTTGGATACCATAGCAACCACCATTATCATTATTGTTGTTATTATTATTATTATTGCTAGGGAGGGATATAGGATAATGGGATAGGCCTTTGAGGTTACCTTGTTTGTTACTGTATCCAAAGGACAATTTTTAGTTCTCAATTTCCTTGTACCCTTTAACATTGTTGACCACTCTATCATTTCAAAAATCCTCCATTTCCATTGGCTTCTTTGATACTGCTGCCCCCTAAATCCCTTCCCACTTCTTGGTTGCTTTGTATCAGTCTCTTTCAAAGGCTCCTTCTTTTCTGCCTGCCCCTTAAATGATAATATACCCCAGGAATTGTTTCTTGAACCTCCTCTCATTCTACACACTTCAGTAATCTCTCACTGTGTATTATCATCCATATGTTTAGGACTCTTGAATGTACATCTTCAGTCTACATTGTTCATTTAAGCTTCAGAACCATAAATCCAACTGTCCATACCTCTACCTGAGTCTATATTCAAAACCGAATTCTTCATCTCTTTCCTACTCCAAGACATGAGGTCAAACACATCACCATTCACACAGTTTCCCAAGCCTTGTTCCTCTTTCTCATTTCTTAAATCCAGTCTGCTATAAGGTGTTGCCAATTCTATTTCCTTAGTAATCTCAAATCCTACCTCATCTCTACATGGCAACTGCCACTACCTTAGTTTGAATCACATTATTTATTGCCTGGATAAATTCAACAGCCCCAAATGATTTCCCTTCTATTATTTCCCCCCTTATCATCTTCCACATAATGCCGAAGTGATCATTCTAAAATACAAGATCATGCCACTTTCCTGTTTAAAATACTTCAACATTTTCCCATAGCCTTTAAGATAAAATCCAAACTCCTTATGTTAGAACCCTTAATGATAAGGACTATACCTTCCAACGCATTTTCATTTTTGCCTCTTCCTTTTCTTCAGTCTCTCTCTCACACCCTAAAATCCATGCAAAATGAAGTTTGATGGGACAAAAAACCTGAGGAGTCAGGAGGTGAGGGGATACAGATAGAATGATATCTATCCTTATACAGTAGGTTTGAGGATTATATGAGATAAAGTCTATGAAGTGTTTAGAACAGCCCCAGGCATGTAATAGGCCCACAGTCATTTGTGTTCCCTTTCCTTTTAAAAGAATATCATGTCAGGCTTATAATTTTTATTGAAGACGATGTTAAGCATCTTAATCTTCAAAAATATGACTGAGAATATGAGTAATTATCTAGTAACATATATGCATATACACATGAATACATATAATTTGTTCTCAAATATTAAATTTTAACTACTTTCCAATAATCTTAAATTAGATCAGCAGCAACAGTTTCTTCTGTTTAATATCTAGGGAGAACATACCATTGGAGCACTGGCACCAGGGCTCAATCTAAGGCCTGTAGGGAAGTGCACAAAGTCCAGCAGCCACAGAGGTGAGCCAAGATCCCCATGGCACTGGGGCTCAGTCTAAGGCCCCTGGGGGAAGGGAAGTGCACACAGTCCAGCAGCTACTGAAGTGAGCCAAGAAGAGCATGGTACCAGGGCCCAGTCTAAGGCCCTGGGTGGCAATGGAAGCACATACAGCTCAGGAGGCACCAAGGTGAGCTGAAACCCACACAGTACCAAGGGATCAGTCTACAGTCATGGAAAGCTAGAACAGGAGCCAACGTGGTGTAATATAGATACTGCCACACCTTTTGTCACCACAGGGACAGTTCATCACCACAGTAACAGCCAGGACCACTCTACAGGCAACATGCCCTTCACTTCACTACATTGATATAGGAAGAGTCACCAGTAGAGCCTGCAAATAGAGGAGGAAGCCTTTATCCTCATAGCAAACCCCAGAGGTAAAAAAGAAGCAAATCCAATACCAGATGACCAAACATCAAAGAAAAAATACTAGAACTACAAACAAACAAGAAGATATGACAACACCAAATAAATGCAGTGATGCTCAAATTTCAGAACCCATAGAACAGGGAATCCTTGAAAGGTTCGAAAATGAATTCTCAGCAATGATCTTAAGAAAGGTTGAAGAAATAAAAGAAGACTCAATTAGAGAACACAAGGAAACAAGAATAAATATACAGATATGAAGGAGGAAATTTACAAAGAGGTTAATACCTTAAAAAAATGTAGCAGAAATGCTAGAAATGAAAGATTCACTTATTGAAACAAAAGCACACAACAGAGTGCTTAAGCAAGAAGCTAGAGCAAGCAGAAGAAAGAATTTCAGATCTCAAAGATGGTCTTTTTGAAATAAGCCAGGCAGACAAAAATAAATAAATAAATAAATGAAAAAAGAATTGAAAACAATGAGGAAAATCTAAGAGAGATAGCAGACAACCACAAGTGCTCTAACATCCAACTTGTGGATATTCCACAAGGGGAGGAGAAAGGAAAAGGTATTGAAAATAATAACAGAAAGAATCCCAGGGTTAGGGAGAGATGCAGACCTTCAGATCCAGGAAGCTCAAAGGTCCCCAAACAATTCAATCCAAAAAAGAAACTCCCCAAGACACATTGTAGTCAAATTTACAAATCTCAAGGACAAAGAGAGAATTCTAAAAGCAGCAAGAGAAAAGTATCAGTCACTCATAAGGGAACCCCTATCAGACCAAGAGCAGACTTCTCAACTGAAACCATACATGCCAGAAGAAAGTGGAATGATTTATTCAGACACTAAAAGAAAAAAATTTCCGGCTAAGAATTCTTTACCAAGCAAGGCTCTACTTCAGAAATGAGGGAGAAATAGTGTATTTCCCAAACAAACAAAAATTGTGGGAGTTCACCACCACACAACCAGCCCTGCAAGAAATTCTCAAGGGAGGCCTTCATCTGAAATCTGAATGATGAATGCCACTACCACAGATACACATGAAAGAGCAAAACCTGCTGTTAAAACAAAAGTGCCAGTGAGAAAGAGCAAGAACCTAAATCATACCACCTTAAAATTTCAACTAACACTGAGGAAGAGAAATAAAAGGGGAAGTAAGGATCAAAAGATACTTAAAACATCTAAACAAAAAGCAATTAAATGACAGGAATTAAACAATATTTGTCCATAACTACCCTAAATGTGAATGGATTAAACTCCCCATTCAAAAGCCACAGATTGACTAATTGGATGAAAAAGCTAGACCCAAGTATATGCTGTCTTCAAGAGATCATCTCACATATAGAAACAGACACAGACTAAAATGAAAGGATGGTGAAAGATATAGCATGCAAATGGAAACCAAAAATGAGCAGGAGTAGCTATTCTTATATCAGATAAAATAAACTTTAAACCAAAAAACATGAATAGAGACAATGAAGGCCACTATATAATGATAAAAGGATCAATCCAGCTAGCAGACATAACAATCATAAATATATATGCACCCAATACTGGAGCATCTAGATATATAAAGAAAACACTCTTAGACCTAAAGAAAGAAATAGGCCCTAATACATTAAGAGAGGGTGACCTGAACAACCCTCTCTCAATATAGGACAGATCTTCCAGGCAAGAAATCAACAGAGAGACACAGGACTTAAACTACACGTTAGACCAACTGGACCTGGCAGATATACACAGAACATTTTACCCAACAGCTAAAGAATATACTTTCTTCTTATCAGCTCGTGGAACATTCTCCACAATAGACCACATATTAGGTCACAAATCTAGCCTCAGCAAGTTTTAAAAAATTGAAATCATTCCAGATATTCTTTCAGACCACAATGGACTAAAATTGGAAATTAATAATCAGCAAAACTCTGGAAATTATACAAATACATGGAAACTAAATAACAGGCTCCTGAATGACCTATGGGTCCAAGAAGAAATTGAACAGGAAATCAAAAAATTTCTGGAAACTAATGAAATAAAGATACATCATACTGAATCCTGTGGGATACTGCAAAAGCAGTACAAAGGGACAGATTTATTGCAATAAATGCTTACATCAAAAGAATGGAAAGACTTCAAATAAACTACCTAACACAACACCTCAAAGAACTTGAAAAACAACAATCCAAACCTAAATGTAGTAGACAGAAAGAAATAATTGAGATCAGAGCAGAACAGAATGAAGTAGAGACCCAAAAAACAATAGAAAAGATCACCAATAGAAAAAGTTGTTTTTTTCAAGAAGATAAATAAAATAGACAAACCATTAGGTAGGTAAACAAACAAAAAAAAAAAAAAAGAAAGAAAGAAATAAAGAGAAGACCGAAATACCAAAAATCAGAAATGAAAAGGGAGACATTACAACCGACACCACAAAATACAAAGAATCATTAGAGACTATTATAAACAACTGTATGACAACAAATATGAGAATCTTGAAGATGTGGATAAGTTTTTATACACATACAAACTACCAAGACTGAACCAAGAAGAGACACAAAATGTGAACAGATCAATAAAAAGCAAGGAGATTGAAATGGTAATCAGCAATCTTCTAACAAAGAAAAGTCTGGGTCTGGATGGCTTTATAGCTGAATTCTATCAAACTTTTAAAGAGGAGTTAATACCAATTCTCCTCAAACTATTCCAAACAAGTGAAACAGAAGCTACTCTCCCAATCTCATTCTATGAGGCCAACATAACTTTGATACCAAAACCAGAGATAGACAGAACAAAAAAAGAAAATTACAGGCCAATATCCATGATGAACCTAGATGCAAAAATACTCAACAAAATATTGGCAATTAGAATACAGCAACATATTTTAGAAAATGTAACCTATGAAAAAGTGGTATTCATCTCAGCAATGCAAGGAAGATTCAACATACAAAAGTCAATAAATGTGATACATCGCATCAACAAATTCAATGACAAAGACCATATGATTATCTCAATAGATGCTGAAAAAGCATTTGACAAAATTCAACATCCATTCATGATAAAGACTCTCAACATATTAGGTAAGGAAGGAGAATATCTCAACACAGTAAAAACCATTTATGACAAGCCTACTGCCATTATCATTCTGAATGGGGAAAAACTGAGGGCCTTTCCCTTAAGAACTGGAACAACACAAGGATGCCAACTCTCACCACTTCTATTCAACATAGTACTGGAAGTACTAGCCTGAGCAATCAGGCAAGAGAAAGAAAAAAAAAAGGAATCCAGATTGGAAAAGATGAAGTCAAACTTTCCCTATTTGCAGATGACATGTTCTATACAAAGAAAAACCTAAAGACTATCAAAAAGCTCCTAGAGCTGGATAATAACATCAGTAATGTTTCAGGATACAAGATAAATGCCACAAAATCAGTTGAATTTATCTACTCAAATAATGATATAACAGAAGGAGAAATCAAGAAACAAAGCCCTTTTACAATTGTCATGAATGAAATAAAATACCTAGGGATCAATTTAATCAAGGAGGTGAAAGACCTCTACAATGAGAACTACAAAACCACTTGTGAAAGAAATTAAAGAAAACACAAAAAGATGGAAAGATATTCCATGTTCTTGAATTGGAAGAATTAACATTGTGAAAATGTCTATACTACCAAAAGCGATCTACAGATTCAATGCAATCCCCACCTAAATATCCAAGACATTCTTGTCAGAAATGGAAAAAACGATCTTAACATTCATATGGAATAACAAAAGACCCCGAATAGCCAAAGCAATCCTGAGCCAATAAAATTAAAGCCAGAGGCACAACACTACTTGACTTCAAATTATACTACAAAGCCATTGTAACCGAAACAGCATGGTACTGGTATCAAAATAGATATTCAGAGCAGTGGAGTAGAATTGAGAACCCAGAAATCACCCCTCAGGCTTATAGCCATCTGATAGTGGAAAAAGGCATCAAAAGTCTACATTGGGGAAAAGACTGCCTCTTAAACAAGTTGTGCTGGGAAAATGGGATATCCATATGTGGAAGAATGAAACTAGATAGGCATCTCTCATCATGCCCTAAAATCAGCTCAAAATGGATTAAAGAGTTAAGTATAAGACCTGAAACCATAGCAGTACTAAGGGAAAATATGGGTGAAACACTTCTGCAACTAGGTCTGGACACAGGCTTTATGAACATGAATCTGAAAGCATAAGCAGTAAAAGAAAAAATAAACAAATGGCACTATATCAAACTAAAAAGCTTCTGCACAGCAAAGGAAACAATCAACGGAGTGAAATGACAACCTACAGAGTGGGGAAAACTTTTTGCTAACTATCCATCCAACAAGGAATTAATATCCATAATATACAAGAAACTCAAGCAATTATACAGTAAAAAGAACAAATAACCCAATTAAAAATTGGACAAAGGAGCTGAATGGACATTTTTCAAAGGAAGATGTACAGATGCCCAACAGGCACAGGAAAAAATACTCAATATCACTAGTCAACCGAGAAATGCAAATTAAATCTACATTGAGATACCACCTCACCCCAGTTAGACTGGCTGTAATCAAAAAGATGGTGAATAACAAATTCTGGTGAGGGTGTGGAGAGAAGGGAACATGCCTACACTGTCAGTGGGACTGTAAATTAGTACAATCACTATGAAAAACAGCATGGAGGTTTCTCAAACAACTACAGATAGATCTTCCATATGATCCAGTAATCCCACTTCTGCGTATATACCCAAAGGAATGGAAATCATTATGTCAAAGGGATACCTGCATTCCCATGTTCATCGTAGCTCTGTTCACAATAGCCAAAACATGGAACCAACCTAAATGTCCATCGATGAATGACTGGATAAGGAAACTAGTATATATACACCATAGAGTACTACTCTGCAATAAAAAAGAATATGAAAATATTCCCATTTGCAGCAACCGGATGAACCTAGAGAAACTTAGGTTGAGCAAAATAAGCAAAGCACAGAAAGATAAATAACACATGATCTCACTCATATGTGGGAGCTAAAAGAGAAAGAAGGAATTAAAGAAAGACCACAGTAGTGCATTGGTCTTGCAGAGGGAGAGAACATTCCTTGGGCTACAATGTGGAGTGGGTGGGTAAGGGGGAAGGGGAGGGAAGTGGGGACAATTGGGTGGGAGACCCAGGGTACAAAAGCAATTTCTGGTAATGGGTATGCTGCCAGTATAAATCTGGCCCTCACATCATGCCACAAGGGGTGACAATCAGTTTTGCATCTCGTGAATATTCATAAGAAAATAAATTTTAAAAAATGTAGAGCTTACAGCTTACATCCTACTTTGTTAAGAAAATAGAAAAACAAGCTGTAGACTGGGAGAAAACATTTGCACAAAATATCTGCTAAAGGAGTTGTTTCCAGAATATTTCAATACAACTCAATAATAAAACAACAAAGAGCCAAATTTATTTTAAAAGCTGGCAAAAGATTTATGAGTGGCTAATAGTGACATGAAGAGCTCCTCAACATCATCTGGGAAAAGCAAATTAAAATCTCAGAAAGATACCACTTCACACCCAGTAGGATGTCTTTTCTTAAAAACCTGACAATACCAAGTGCTGGTGACGATGATAAAAAACTGAAATCCTCATGTGCTGCTGGAGGTAATGTAAAATGGTACAGCCATGCTGGAAAACCATCTGTTTCTTATCAAATTAAACATACTCTAGCCATACAATCTGACAATCCCAGTCCTGAATATTTACCCAAGTGTGATGAAGGCATATGTTCTTATAAAATCCTGTATGCATATATTTATTGCAGCTTAATCATATTCACCAAAACTGGAAACAATGCAAATGTCTATCACCTTGTAAATGAACAACTGTGGTACCTCCATACCATGGTATACTACTCAGCAATAAAAGGAGCAAACTACTGATGCATGTATCAACATGGTGAATCAAAAACATTGTGCTAAGTGAAAGAAGCCAGACCTAAATCCAGTATTTAGAGGTCAAGGTAATAAGAACCTTGCAAAGGAGACTTAAGAGGAGCAGCCACGGGGGTAGGAGGAAAACCAAGAAAATAAGTCAAGAAATTAAATAAATTACTCTAAAAAGGAAAGTGTGATTAGCTGTGTCAAATTGATGCCAGGGGAAAGGGTCTGGGAGGCCTGATAGCCAGCCTCAACCCACCCCATCCTCTTACCAGGTTCTTGACTCCACCACAGGAAAGAATTCAAGAGCAGAGTCACAGTGGAAAGTGAGAAAAGGTTTATATGACAAAAAAACAAAGGTACAGATTTCACAGAAAGAGTGCAGCACAGCTCCAGAGACTGAGCAGGGCCCACACCAAGTTTAATTCAAAAGTAAGAAATACACACAAAGTTTAGTAGAGTACAGGCTGGCTCAAGAGAGTGAGCAGTCACCCACTAAAAGTAAGCTTAACGCAAAAGTAAAGCATACACTTCTCAGCCAATGAAGTGTGGGTTGGCCCCAGAAAAGTGAGCAACAATTCTGTCTTCTGCTGGGATTTGGCTTTTATTGTTTTGCTATCTAATACATATTCATCCTATCTAATGAATATTCAATTAAGTGGGTGGTTCCCTGTTATGTAACATAGTATTGCACATGGTCAGTTGGTCTCTTTTTGAAGTATGTTCATTGGTCAAATAATATTGCATGCACTGAACATATTCAAGACTATTCTGTGCTTTTTAGCACCTCTAGTGGAAGGTCATTCAAAGGATAAACTTCCTTCCACTTGGCATGCTTGGTCACATAAGCTGGTATAAATTAATTTTACTGAGCATGCTCAGCTACTGGATTTGCATAAGTCTGCCCCTTGTGGTCTCAATATCCCCATATTGGTGCCAAAAATAGGTCGAACAAGCAACAGAATCTCTCCTCTAGGAGAAGGCCTAGGGGAGGGACCTGAGACCTTGGGGAGTGGCTTGAAACCCAGAGGTGTGTCCTGAAACCTGAACCCAGGGAAACTGAGCACCTCCTATCTCAAAATGATACTGAAAGGTTGAGTAAGATCAAGTCTGAAAACTGACTATGAGAGATTTCAGGGAATAAAGCAAGCCCAGGTAACAAGTATGCATGTAGTTACCAATTCCGGTCTTTAAGATGGGAACTGAAGAAAACCTGAAGCCCAGTTACCAAGACAGTTGCCACTGTTGGCTGGAGGCTTGATTCTTCATCCCCTAGTTGCTTCAGTCTCTAAGAATTGCTCTCATCACCTAAGCCTCTGCCTCTGGGTTGGGGTCTACTGGCCCCAGAACAATGTGGCAGAGGACAGAAGTACCTGGAAACAGCTCAGAATGGGACCTGTTGTTCAATCCACCATCCCTGATGTAGGACTGATGTACATCCCTTATGTATTTTCTCTGCGCAAGCCTTTCGATAAGTCATTTATTTTCCTGGGAAAATATGAGCAGTGGAGTAGAGAGAGCTTAGGATTTTGGTAGAAAGGAAGTTGTGGGCTTAGATTTCATTTTGGGTGCAGCAAGAAGCCATTGCAGGATATTTATCAAGTTTTAATTTACATAGAAACCATTTAAGTGTACAATTTAGTGATTTTAAATAATTTACAAAGTTGTGCAAACACCACCATGATAAAATATTAGAACATTTTCTTCACCCCAAAATGAGGTCTTATGCCCAGTTTCAGTCCATTTATGTCCCTACCCACAGCCCCAGGCAACCAGTAATATACTTTCTGTCTTCATAAATTTGCCATTTCTAGACATTTCATGTAAATGGAGTTATACAAATGTGATCTTTTGGGTCTGACTTTTGTCATTTAGCATATTGTTTTTGAGATTCATCCACATTGTAGCAGGTATCAGTATTTTGTTCCTTTTTATTGACAAATAATATCCCATTGTGTGAGTAAAACACACTTTGGTTGTTCACTCACTGTCTGATGAACAGTTTGATCATTTTCACCTTTTCAGCTCCTACAAACACTTTCATACAAGTCTTTGTGTGGAACCATGCTTTCTTTTCTCCTGCTTAGATTTTCAGGAGCGAAAAGTCTGTTTTATATGATAAATACAAGTATAGCTTCTTAAGATACTTAGAAAGCATTTTCCAAAGTGGTTGTTCCAACTTCCATCCCCAGAAGCAGTGTACGAGGGTTCCAGTTTTTCTACATCCTCAACAATACTTGTTACTGTCAGTCTAAAAAAGAAATTACAGCCATCCAAATGGTGTGAAGTGGTATCTCATTGTAGTTTTCACTCACATTTTCCTAATGAATAATCCTGCTGAGAATCTGCATCTCTTCATGGGTTTATTTGCCACTCATATATCCTCTTTGGTGAAGTGTCTATTCAAACTTTCCCCCCATTTTTAAGTTAGGCTGTTGGTTTACTGATGATGAATTTAGAGTATTCTTTATATTTTTTTGGATACAAGTTCTTCATCATACACTTGCTTTGCAAAGATATTCTCCCAGTCTGTGAATTATCTTTTCATTCTCTTAACAGTGTCCTTTTTTTGTTTGTTTTTCATATTTAGAAATGTAATTTTATTTATTTATTTATTTATTTCTATTTTTTATTATACAGACATATGGTGTACAACGTTGAGTTACAATAATTGTGTAGAATGTGCGGTGGTTAGATCAGTATAGTAAGCTTATTCATCATTACAATATACAATCATTCTTTGTGTCCATTGACCACTTCCTCATTAGTCCCCCTCCTTCTCCCCACCCCCTCCACTTTTCTACTTCTAGTTTTCTAAAAGTTCAATGTATTACAGTGATTATTCTTTCTTTCTTTCTTTGTCTCTGTCTTTCTTTATTGTTCATTTGTGTAATTATGGATTCAGCTCCCAGCTATGAGTGAGAACATGCGGTATTTCTCTTTCTGTACCTGGGTTGTTTCACTTAGGATAATTTTCTCCAGGCTCATCCATGCTGTTGCAAATGGTAGAATTTCATTCTTTTTTATGGCTGAGTAGCATTGCATTCTGTATATATACCACAATTTCCTTATCCAGTCATGTACTGGCATAAAAACGAACATGTGGACCAGTGAAACATAATAGAGAAGTCAGAAATCAACACACATGCTTACAGCCAACTGATCTTTGACAAAGGCACCAAGAACATACATTGGGGAAAAGACTGCCTCTTCAATAAATGGTGATGGGAAAACTGGATATACATTTGTAGAAGAATGAAACTTAATCCGTACATTTCACCATGTACCAAAATCAACTCAAAATGGATTAGAGACCTAAATGTAAGGACTGAAACTTTAAAACTCCTAGAAGGAAACAGAGGGGAAACACTCCAGGATTTAGGACTGGGCAATGACTTTATGAATAACACCCCAAAAGCACAGGTAACAAAAGAAAAAATAAACAGATGGGATTGTATCAAACTAAAAACTTCTGCAGAGCAAAGGAAACAATCAATAGAGTGAAAAGGTATCCTACAGAATGGGAGAAAATATTTGCTAAAAATGCATCTGACAAGGGATTAATATCCAGAATATACAAACAGCTCAGACAACTTTACAGCAAAACCCCCCAAATAATCCAATTTAAAAAATGGGCAAAGGAGCTGAATAGACACTTCTGAAAGGAAGACATACACATGGCCAACAGATATATGAAAAAATGCTCAACATCAGTAACCATCAGGGAAATGCAAATCAAAACCTCACTGAGATATTACCTCACCCCTATCAGAGTGGCTATTATAAAAAAAGACAGAGAATAACAAATGCTGGTGAGTATCCAGAGAGAGAGGAACCCTCCTGCAGTGTTGGTGGGACTGTAAATTAATACAGCCATTATGGAGAACAGTATGGAGGTTCCTTAAACAACTAGAAATAGAATGTGCGCATGATCCAGCAATCCCACTCCCGGGGATATATCCAGAGGAATGGAAAACATCAGGTCGAAGGCATACATGCACTCCCATGTTTATTGCAGCTCTACTTACAATAGCTAGGCAATGGAGCAGTGTCTTTTGAATTGCAGAAATTTTTAATATTGATAAAGAAGTTCATCAGTATTTTCTTTTATGGACTATGACTTTTTGTGCTATATAAAAGAATTTTTTGCCTAAGCCATAATCACAAATATTTTCTCATGTTTTCTTTCAGAAATTTTATTTTTAGGTTTCACACTTAGGGTTATGATCCATTTTCACTTAATTTTTTTATATGGTGCAAGGTATGGGTTGAAGTTATTTATTTATTTGCACATGGATGTCCAGTTGTTTCAGGATCATTTGTTGAAAAGACTATCCTTTCTCCACAGCATTGCCTTTACACTTCCTGAAAAATCAGTTGTCCATATATTTATGGATTTCTAAATTCTTTTTTTTTTTTGTCTTTTGTCTTTTTCCGTGTCCGGCAACGGATCGCAACCCTCAGTGTTGCCCCGTACCGGACCGGGGACCAGCAACGGGATTGCAACCCTCGGCGTTGCTCCCGCGCCTCGCTCAGCCAGTGAGCGGGAACCGGTCTGTATGTGGGATCCGAACCCTCAGGCGGGAGCGCCGCCGCGCTTCCCAAGCGGCGCACTTATCCAGTGCGCCACCGGGCCAGCCCTGGATTTCTAAATTCTATCTGTTCTATTGATCTATCTTTATGCCAATCCTTTGCTCTTTTGATTATTGCACCTTTATAATAATTCCTGAAATCAGGTATTGTAAGTTCTCCAACTGTTATTTTTCTTCAGAGTTAATTTTAGCTATTCCAGGCCCTTTGGATTTCTATATGAACTTTAGGTACCACTTCTCAATTTCTACAAAACAAACAAACAAACAAACAAAAAAACACCATGCTGGGATTTTCATAGAATTGCAATGGATCTGTAGATGAATTTGTTGGATTTCATCAGTGTGAAATCAAATAATGTGGATCCAATCCAAGATACCACACTGCATTTAAAAAAATTATTAACATATTCATTATTACAAATCATAATTATTCCTTATGCCACTTATCCTATATGTCCCTCCCCAACCCCCCTACCCCTCTATCTCTAGTATCCTTAGGTTTGTTATCTCCTTCTGAAAGTTCAACATATTATTGTCATCTTTTCTTTTTCTTTCCTTCCTTCCTTCCCTCCTTCCTTCCTTCCTTCCTTCCTTCCTTCCTTCCTTCCTTCCTTCCTTCCTTCCTTCCTTCCTTCCTTCCTCCTTCCTTTCTCTTTCTTCCTTTCTTTCTTAGCACCCAGCTATGAGTGAGGTCATGCAGTATGTCTCTTTCCATGTCTGGCTTATTTTGCTTAACATAATTTTCTCTAAGTTTGTCCATGTTGCTATGAATGGCAGAATTTCATTCATTTTTATGGCTGAGTAATATTCCATTGTGTATATATACTATATTTTCCTTATCCGGTCATCTGTCAATGGACATTTAGGTTGGTTCCATATTTTAGCTATGGTAAATAGAGCTGTGATGAACATGGGAGTACAGGTATCCCTTCAACATGATGATTTCATTCCTTTGGGTATATACCCAGTAGTGGGATTGTTGGATCATATGGTAGCTCTATCTGTAGTTGTTTGAGGAACCTCCATACTGTTTTCCATAATGGCTGTACTAATTTACAGTCCCACCAACAGTATAGAAGAGTTCCCCTTTCCCTGTATCCTTGCCAGCATTTGTTATTCTCGGTCATTCTAATATATGGTCAGTCTAACTGGAGTGAGATAGTATCTTAGTGTGTTTTTGATTTGCATTTCCCTGACGCTGAGTGATGTTGATCATATTTTCATGTGTCTGTTGGCCATTCATATACCTTCCTTGAGAAATGCCTACTCAGCTCCTCTGTCCATTTTTTTAAATCAGGTTACTTGCTTTCTTACTGTTATGTTGTTTCAGTTCCTTGCATACTCTGGATCCTAATTCCTTGTTGGATGCATTGTTTTTGAATATTTTCTCCCACTCTATAGGTTGTCTTTCCGTTCTGTTAACTGTTTATTTTGCTGTGCAGAAGCTTTTTAGTTTGATATGACCTCATTTGTTTATTTTTTTCATTTGTTTTCTGTGCTTTTGGGATCATATTCATTAAGTCTTTGCCCAGTCCTATATTCTGAAGTGTTTCCCCTATGTTTTCTTCTAGGAGTTTTATAGTTGCAGAATGTGTATTTAATTCTTAAATCCATTTTGAGTTGATTTTGGTATACAGTGAGAGGTATGGATCTAGTTTAATTTTTCTACATATGGATTTCCAGTTTTCTGAGCACCTTTATTAAAGAGGACATCTTTTCCCCAATGTATGTTCTTGTTGTCTTTGTCAAAGATCAGTTGGCTATAAGTATGTGGGTTGATTTCTGGGTTCTTTATTCTGTTCCATTGATCTGAGTGTCTGTTTTTATACCATACCATGCTGTTTTGGTTACTATACCTTTGTAGTATGGTTTGAAGTCAGGGAGTGTTATGCCTCCAGCTTTATTTATTTATTATTTATGCTAAGGATTGCTTTGGCTATTCAGGGTCTTTTGTTGTTCTGTATGAATGTTAGGATTGCTTTTCCTATTTCTGTGAAGAATGTCATTGGTATTTAAATGGATATTGTATTGAATCTGTAGATTTCTTTGGGCAGTATGGACATTTTCACAATGTTGATTTTTCCAATCCAAGAGCATGGTAAGTCTTTCTCCCTTTTGGTGTCCTGTTTAATTTCTTTCAATGGTGTTTGCAGTTCTCATTGTAGAGATCTTTCACTTCCTTGGTTAAATTGATTCCCAGGTATTTTTTTTTGGGGGGGGGTGACTATTGTAAATGAGCTTGTCTTATTGATTTCTTTTTTTGCTAGTTTGTTATTGGAGTATAAAAACTCTATTGATTTTTGCATGCTGATTTTGTATCCTGCAACATTACTGAAATTATTAATCAGCCTTAATAGTTTTTTGGTAGAATCTTTAGGTTTTTCTGTATATAGTATCATGTCATCTGCAAACAGGGACAGTTTTACTTTTCCCTTCCAATGTGGATGCCCTTTATTTCTTTCTCTTGCCTGATTGCTCTGACTAGTACTTCCAATACTATGTTAAATAGGAGTGGTGAGAGTAGGCATCCTTGTCTTGTTCCTTGTTTCAGCTTTTTCCCATTTAGGATGATATTGGCAGTGGGTTTGTCATATGTGGCTTTTATTTCCACAAACTTTTTGAAGTACCTCATATTAATGGATAGGACTAATATTGTTTACAGTTTTTTAAATTTTGAGGTAAAATTTACATACAGTTAAAATGTGCAAATCTTAAGTGACATATGCATGCACTCATATAACCCAAACTCTGTCAAGATGTAGAACATTACCACCATGTAGAGAAGAGTTAACTTAGCAGGTCTGACTGCTATCCTTTGAAAGGTCTGCTTACAGGATTAGCCCTTGGCTGGTGTCTTGGAACTTTAATTTTGGAGGATTCCCACCTTCTATGTTAAGAATGGCTCACTATGCCTTAACTGTTTATGCAAATAATATGGTTTATTCTTCACATATGCTTTTCTTTCAGGAGTGTGGAATTTTGGTATGTGATAGACAAAGGGTGGCTAAGTGATAAGTCTCTAGTAAAAATGCTTCATACTGAGTCTCTAATAAGCTTCTTGGTAGACAACATTTCACAGTGTTTATATAGCTGGGAGAATGAAATGCATCCTGTATTACTCCTCTGAGAGAAGACTCTAGGAAGCTTATACCTGGTTTCCTTTTGACTTCACCCTATGCACCTTTTTTCTTTACTGATTTTGCTTTGCTTCCTTTAACTGCAATAAATCATAGCCATGAGTGTGTTCAGGGCA
Source organism: Galeopterus variegatus (assembly GCF_000696425.1). Classification (NCBI taxonomy): domain Eukaryota; kingdom Metazoa; phylum Chordata; class Mammalia; order Dermoptera; family Cynocephalidae; genus Galeopterus; species Galeopterus variegatus. The sequence continues at coordinate 39,600 of NW_007733844.1, forward strand.
GATGCTGAACATAACCCTTTACCCCTCCCCCTTACATACCAGGGTTCTCCCTCCCCCTCATCCCTGGTAGGCTGCCCCTGGCCAAGGCAGTTATCCAGGGAAAGGAAAGTCCCCTTTACACAAACAGAATGCTGGAAGAAGTAGAACACTAAGTAACTGAGCAAGCACTCTGACACCAGGAGATTAACCAATAGATAAATTTATCTGCCCAGCCATATCTTGAGAGTACCCTGAGTTATGTGGTCTGGGTGAGGGTCTGCACATAAGCCTGAAAATGACTTATATCCCTAATTTGGTCTGTTAACTATATAACTGCTGTATGTACTCCATGGCAGCATGGACTTCTTACCAATTGGCCACCATCAGTAACTCTCATAACTCTAATAAACCAATGTCTCTACCTACTGGATCTCTGGGTGATTTCTTTGGAATAGGTAAACACTATGTGAGTGCCTTCTCAGATGTGGGGCTCCCACATTACAGTATGACTATATGCTGAGTCCTGTGAATCCTCTTAGCAAATCACCCAACATGAGGGTAGTCTTGAGAACTCCTAATACAACCACCACCCAGAAAGTTTCCTCATTCCCTTTCCCTGTTAATACTCACCTCCAAGCTCCCCCAAACAAACACTATTCTAATTTCTTTCCTCACAGATTAGTTTTGCCTCTTCTAGAATTTTATATAAATAGAATCACACAGTATGTACTCTTGTACACTCACCATAATGTTTTTTGAGATTCGTCCATGTTGTCATATATATCAATAGCTTGTTCTTTTTTTATTGTTGAATAGTAATAGTTTACATTACTATGTCATTCTTTATTTACCCATTATTCTATTAGTGGGCACCTGACCTGTTTCCAGACTGGGGCGAGTTATGGATAAAACTACTGTGAACACTCATATATAAGATTTTAGTGGACATATGGTTTCGTTTCTCTTAAGTACATATCGAGTAGTGATAGGTACTACTGGGTCATAGTGCAGGGTCATAGCATGTCTTTTAATAGAACCTGCCAGGTCTTTTTCAGAAATGCTTGCTCCACATCCTCACCAAACTTAGTGTCACCAGTCTTTTTATTTATTTTTTATTTTAAAATTTTTTTTGCTTTAGAAGGAATCTGGTTTTGGTTTTTTTATTTTATTAAATTAATTAATTTATTACGAATATTCATGACAAACAAAGCTGATTGTCCCCCCTCCTGCACATGATGTTGGTACAAGATTCATACTGGGGGCATATCCATTACCAGAAATTATTTTTGTGCCCTTTGTCCCCACACAATTATGCCCCAACATCCCTCCCCCTCCCCCTCTCCCCTCCACTCCAATTTGTAGCCCTAGGAATGTTCCCTCCGTCTGCTGGATCACAGCACTGCTGTGGTCTTCCTTTCCTGCCTTCCCTAATCTCTTAGCTCCCACATATGAGTGAGCACATGCAGTATTTATCCCTCTGTGCTTTGCTTGTTTCACTCAACATGAATTTCTCCAGGTTCATCCATGTTGTTGCAAACAGGAGTATTTCATTCTTTTTTATGGCAGAGTAGTATTCCATAGTGTATATATACCACAGTTTCCCTATCCAATCATCTATTGATGGACATTTAGGTTGGTTCCGTATCTTGTCTATTGTAAACAGAGCTGCAATAAACATGGGAGTGCAGGTATCTCTTTGACATGATAATTTCCATTCCTCTGGATATATACCCAGAAGAGGGATTGCTGGATCATATGGAAGATCTATCTGCAGTTGTTCGAGAAACCTCCATACTGTTTTCCATAGTGGTTGTACTAATTTACAGTCCCACCAACAGTGCAGTGGTGTTCCCTTCTCTCCACACCCTCGCCAGCATTTGTTATTCAGCGTCTTTTTGATTATAGCCAGTCCAACTGGGGAGAGGTGGTATCTCAATGTGGTTTTAATTTGCATTTCCCTGATGACTAGTGATGTTGAGCATTTTTTCATGCACCTGTTGGCCATTTGTATGTCTTCCTTTGAAAAATGTCTATTTAGCTCCTTTGCCCATTTTTAATTGGGTCATTAATTTTTTTACTGTATAATTGCTTGAGTTATATGTATATTCTGGATATTAGTTCCTTATCAGATGCATAGTTGGGAAAAATTTTCTCCCACTCTGTAGGTTGTCTTTTCACTTTCTCAATTGTTTCTTTTGCTGTGTGGAAACTTTTTAGTTTCATATAGTCCCATTTGTTTATTTTTTTCTTTTCCTGCTTGTGCTTTTGGGCTCATGTTCATAAAGCCTGTGCCCAGACCTAACTGCTGAAGTGTTTCACTGGTATTTTCCCTTAGTAATTTTACAGTTTCAGGTCTTATACCTAGGTCTTTAATCCATTTTGAGTTGATTTTAGTGTGTGGTGAAAGATACATATCTAGTTTCATTCTTCTGCATATGGATATCCAGTTTTCCCAGCACCACTTGTTGAAGAGGCAATCTCTTCCCCATTGCAGATTTTTGTTGCCTTTGTCTAATATCAGATGGTTATAACCCTGAGGAGTAATTTCTGGGTTCTCATTTCTACTCCACTGATCTGAATGTCTCTTTTTATACCAGTACCATGCTGTTTTGGTTACAACAGCTTTGTAGTATAATTTGAACTCTGCCAGAGTTATGCCTCTGGTTTTGTTTTTCTTGCTCAGGATTGCTTTGGCTATTTGGGGTCTTTTGTTTTTCCATGTGAAAGTTCAGATTGTTTTTCCATTTCTGTGAAGAATGTCATTGGTATTTTGATGGGGATTGCATTGAATCTGTAGATCACTTTGGGTAGTATAGACATTTTCACAATGTTAAGTCTTCCAATCCAAGAGCATGGAATAACTTTCCATCTTTTTGTGTCTTCTTTAATTTCTTTCAGAAGTGGTTTATAATTCTCATTGTAAAAGTCTTGCCTCCTTGGTTAAATTGATCACTAGGTATCTTATTTTTTTGGTGGTAATTGTAAATGGGCTTACTTTATTTCTCTTTCTGTTAATTCATTATTTGAGTATATAAATGCTCCTGATTTGGGGGCATTTATTTTGTATCTTGCAACATTACTGAAGTTATTAACCATCTCTAGGAGTTTTTTTGATAGAGTCTTTAGGTTTTTCTATATATAGTATCATGTCATCTGCAAATAGGAAAAGTTTGACTTCATGTTTTCCAGTCTGGATTCCCTTTATTTCTTCCTCTTGCCTGATGGCTCTAGCTAGTACCTCCAGTACTATGTTGAATAGAAGTGGTGAGGGTGGACATCCTTGTCTTGTTCCTGTCCTTAGGGGAAGGCTTTCAATTTTTCCCCATTCAGAATAATACTGGTGGTGGGCTTGTGTTTTAGTCCATTTTCTGTTGCTATAACAGAAATACCTGAGACTGGGTAATTTATAAAGGAAAGAGGTTTATTCAGCTTACAATTCTGGGACAGCTGCATCTGGCATGGGCTCAGGCTGCTTCTACTCATGGCAGAAAAGGTGCAGGCAGCAGGTGGGTACAAGCAGATCACATGGCAAGAGAGGAAGCAAGGGGGAGGGGGAGAGAGAGAGAGAGAGAGAGAGAGAGGAGGTGCCATGTCCTTTAAACAATCAGCTCGTGTGGGAACTAATAGAAAAGAACTCACTCTCTACCCCTCCTCCCCCTGGGAGAGCATTAATCCATTCATGAGGGATCCATCCCCATGACTCAATTTCCAATACTGCCGCAATGGAGATCAAATTTCCATATGAGTTTTGGAGGGGACAACACACCCAAACTCCATCATTCTGCCCCTGGACCCCCAAAATTCATGTCACTTTCACATACAAAATACAATCATTCTATCCCAACAGTCCCAAAAGTCTTAGCTTGCTCCAGCACCAACTTAAAAGTCCAAAATCCGAAGTCTCATCTGAGACCAAAAGCAAATGTCCTTCCAGCTGTGAACCTACAAAAACCAAAATCTAATTTATCTACTGCTAAGATACAATGGTGGAACAGATACTGGGTACACGTTCCCATTCCAAAAGGAAGGAATAGGCCAGAAGAAAGGAAAAACAGCTCCCAAACAAGTCCAAAACCCAGCAGGGCAGGCATTAAATCTCAAGGCTGGCAAATCAGGTACCTTGATTCCATGTTCGACCTCTGCACACTGGTGTGGGGGTTGGGTCCCCAAGTCCTTTATCAGCTCTGCTCCTATGGCTTTCCTGGTCTCGGGCCACACTTCACCTTTCCTAGGCTGGTGTTCCACTCTGGTAGCTCCACAGGTCTGGGGTCTCCATGGCGGTCCTGCTCTCATGGCTCCACCAGGCATGGTGCTATTGGGGGTTTCTCTGCTGCAACTCTGACCCCACATTTCTGCTTGGCATTGCTCTAGCGAAGGCTGTCTGCAGTGACTCCACCCCTGTGAATAGATCTCTCCCTGGGCCCCCAGACTTTTCCATACATACTTTTAAATTTGGGTGGAGGCTCCCAAGCCTTCCCAGCTCTGGCATTCTGTGAGCCTGCAGACCTAACACTATGTTGACGCCACCAAGACTTATGGCTTGTATTTTCCAAAGCTGTGGGTCCAGTCACACCTGGGGCCAATTTAGCCATGGCTGGAGCAGCCAAAGCAGCTGGGGTGCTGGTGCTGGAAGAAGCTTCTCCAGGTGACCCTGGGCAGCAAGCCCATGGAGGGTGCCTCAGGCCTGTTTGCCAAGACCATTCTGTCTCCCTAGGCCTTTGCACCTGAAATGGAAGGGTTGGCCCCAGAGGCTTCTGCAATACCTTCAGGGCCTTTTTCTCCTTCTCTTGGTAATCCTTTTCCTTTGTACTTATCTTCTTAGCTAATGGTCGCTGGGCTGCATCATTGCATGCTCTCTGCTTTTCTACCACATGGCCATGCTGCAAATTTTCCAAATCTTTACGCTCTGCTCCCGTTTTAAATTCTGGCTTTACATCATGCCTTTGCTGCCATAACTCAGCATAGGCTGCTAGAAATAACCATACAGCGTCCTTAATGCTTTGCTGCTTGGAAGTTTCTTTCACCAGATTCTCTGGTTCATAAATCCTAAGTCCCACCTTCCATAAAGTCCAAGGGCATGGACACAATGAAACCAAATTCCTTGCTATGGTGTAGCAAGGGTGATCTTTGCCCCAGTTCCTGATAAGTTCCTCATTTCTATTTGAGACCTCATCATCCACATGGTCTTTACTGTCCATGTTTCTATCAACATTCTGGTCACAGCTGTTTAACCAATCTCTAAAATCTTCCAAACTTTCCTTCATCTTTTTCTCTTCTTCTAAGTCCTCTGAACTCCTTCAACTTTTGCCCATTACCCAGTTCCAAAGCTGCATCCACATTTTCAAGTATCTGTATAGCAACACCATGCTCCTTGGTACCAATTTTCTGTATTAGTCCATTTTGTGTTGCTATAACAGAAATACCTGAGACTGGGTAATTTATAAAGGAAAGAGGTTTATTCAGCTTACGATTCTGGGACACCTGCATCTGGCATGGGCCTCAGGCTGCTTCTACTCATGGCAGAAAAGCAGCAAAAAGCAGGTGGGTACAAGCAGATCACATGGGAAGAGAGAAGCAAGGGAGAGAGAGGGAGGGAGGGAGGGGGAGGGAGAGAGAGAGACAGAGGGAGAGAGAGGGAGGGAGAGAGAGAGAGGGAGGGAGGAGGTGCCAGGGTCCTTTAAACAATCAGCTCTAGTGGAAACTAATAGAGCAAGAACTCACTCTCTACCCTTCCTCCCCCAGGGAGAGCATTAATCCATTCATGAGGGATCCATCCCCATGACTCAATCAGTTTCCAACACAGCCACATTGGAGATCAAATTTCCACATGAGTTTTGGAGGGGACAACACATCCAAACTCCATCAGCTTATCATAAATGGCTTTTAATGTGTTAAGATATTTTCCTTCTGTACCTAAGTTGTTGAGAGTCTTTATCACAAAGGAATGTTGAATTTTGTCAAATGCTTTTTCAGCATCTATTGAGATGATCACATGGTCTTCGTCCTTGAGCTTGTTGATGTGATGGATCACATTTACTGACTTTCATATGTCGAACCATCCTTGCATCCCTGGGATGAATCCCACTTGATCGTAGTGTATAATTTTTAAAAATATGTTGCTGTATTCTAATTGCTAACATTTTGTTGAGGATTTTTGCATCTAGGTTAATCAAGGATATTGGCCTGTAATTTTCTTTTTTCGTTGTGTCTTTATCTGGTTTTGGTATCAGAGTTATGTTGGCCTCATAGAATGAGTTTGGGAGAGTAGCATCTGCTTCAATTGTTTGGAACAGTTTCATGAGAATTGGTATTAACTCCTCTTTAAAAGTTTGATAGAATTCAGCTATAAAGCCATCTGGACCTGGACTTTTTGTTGTTGGAATATTGCTTGATAATTTATATGTGTCTAAAAACTTATTCATATCTTCCAGATTTTCAAATTTGTTGTCATACAGTTGTTTATAATAGTCTCTAATGATTCTTTGGATTTCTGTGGTTGTAAAGTCACCCTTTTCATTTGTGATTTTTGTCATTTGGGTCTTCTCTCTCCTTTTTTTTCTTAATTTAGCTAATGGTGTGACTATTTTGTTTATCTTCTCAAAAAACCAACTTTTAGTTTTGTTGATCCTTTCTATTGTTTTTTGGGTCTCTATTTCATTTAGTTCTGCTCTGATCTTAATTATTTCTTTCTGTCTTCTGCCTGTAGGTTTGGATTGTTGTTTTTCAAGTTCTTTGAGGTGTAGTGTTTGGTCGTTTATTTGGAGCCTTTCCATTTTTTTGATATAAGCATTTACTGCAATAAATTTGCCTCTTACTTCTGCTTTTGCAGTATCCCACAGCTTCTGGTATGATGTATCTTTACTTTCATTAGTTTCTTGAAATTTTTTTTTTTTTTTGTCTTTTTTCGTGTCCGGCAACGGATCACAACCCTCAGTGTCACGCCCACACCAGACCGGGACTGGCAACGGGATCGCAACCCTCGGTGTCGCGCCCACACCTCGCTCAGCCAGTGAGCGGGAACCGGTCTGTATGTGGGATCCGAACCCTCGGCGGGAGCGCCACCACACTCCCAAGTGGTGCACTGTAGCAGTGCGCCACCAGGCCGACCCAGTTTCTTGAAATTTTTTGATTTCCTGTTTAATTTCTTCTTGGACCCATAGGTCATTCAGGAGCCTATTATTTAGTTTCTGTGTGTTTGTACAGCTTCCAGCAATTTGCTTATTCTTTATCTTCAGTTTTAGTCCATTGTGGTCTGCAAAGATTGTTGGAATGACTTCAATTTTAAAAAATTTGCTGAGACTAGATTTGTGACCAAATATGTCATCTATCCTGGAGAATGTACTGTGAGCTGATGAGAAGAAAGTGTATTCCTTAGTTCTTGGGTAAAATTATCTGTATATATCTGCCAAGTCCAGTTGGTCTAGGGTGTAGATTAAATCCTGTGTCTCTTTGTTGACTTCTTGCCTGGAAGTCCTATCCCATACTGAGAGAGGGGTGTTCAGATCACCCACTATTAATGTATTAGGTCCTATCTCCTTCTTTAGGTCTAAGAGTGTTTGCTCAATATATCTGGGTGCTCTGGTATTGGGTGCATGCATATTTATGATTCTTATGTCTTCTAGCTGGATAGTTCCCTTTTTCATTATATAATGGCCTTCTTTGTCTTTTTAAAGTTTTTTGGTTTAAAGTCTCTTTTGTCCAATATAAGAATAGCTACTCCTGCTTGTTTTTGGTTTCCATTTGCATGGTATATCTTTTTCCATTCCTGCACTTTTAGTATGAGTGTCTTTACAGGTGAGTTGAGTCTCTTGAAGACAGCATATACTTGGGTCTAGCTTTCTAACCCAGTCAGTTAGTCCGTGTCTTTTGAGTGGGGAGTTTAGTCCATTCACATTCAGAGTACTTATTGAGAAGTGTTGTTTAATTCCTGTCATTTGATTGCTACTTGTTTAGGTTGTTTAAATATCTTTTGATTGTTATTGCCCCTTTTCTTTCTCTTCTTCAATGTGAGTTGGGAATTTAAGGCAGAATGATTTAGCTTCTTTCTCTTTCTTGCTGGCATTTTTGTTTTAACTGTGGGTTTTGCTCTTTCTTGTGTATTTGTGATGGTGGTCACCATTATTCAGATTCCAGATGAATGACTCCCTTGAGAATTTCTTGCAGGGCTGGTTGTGTGATGGTGAACTACCACAACTTTTGTTTATCTGGGAAATACACTATTTCTCCCTGATTTCTGAAGGACGGCCTTGCTGGGTAAAGAATTCTTAGATGGCAGTTTTTTTCTTTTAGTATTTTGAATATATCATTCCACTTTCTTCTGGCCTGTAGGGTTTTGGTTGAGAAGTCCGCTGTTAGTTTGATGGGGGTTCCCCTATAAGTGACCTGATGCTTTTCTCTTGCTACTTGTAGAATTCTCTTTGTCTTTGAGCTTTGTGAATTTAACTATAATATGTCTTAGGGAGGATCTTTTGGAGTTGAATCTGTTTGGGGACCTTTGAGCTTCCTGGATCTGAAGGTCTGTATCTCGCCCTATACCTGGGAAGTTTTCTGTTAGTATTTCCTTGAGTAGGTTTTCAATACCTTTTCCTTTCTCCTGCCCTTCAGGAATACCCACAATTCGGATGTTAGAACGCTTGAGGTTGTCTGCTATCTCTCTTAAATTTTCCTCATTATTTTAAATTCTTTTTTCCTTTGTTTTTGTCTGCCTGAGTTATTTCAAACAGCTCTGAAATTCTTTCTTCTGCTTGTTCTACCCTGCTGACCAAGCTCTCAGTCGTGTTTTTTATTTCATTGAGTGAGTCTTTCTTTTGTAGAAGTTCTGCTACACTCTTTTTAAAGGTATTAATCTCTTTGTAGTTTTCCTCGTTCATATTCTGGGTGTTTTTTCTTGTTTCATTGTGTTCTCTAATTGAGTCTTCCTTTATTTCTTCAAGTTTTCTTAAGATCATTGCTCAAAATCCTTTTTCAGACATTTCAAGGATTCCCTGTTCCACGGAGTCTGACTTTGGGGCATTACTGTATCCTTTCGGTGGTGTCATTTCTTCTTGATTGTTTGTGCTTCTGGTGTTTTTTTGCTGATGCTTGGTCATTTGGTAGGGGGTTTGCTTCTTCTGTTACACTGCAGTTGACTGTAGAGTGGCTTTGGTTGCTACTGTGGGGGGTGAATTGTCTTTGCTTGACAGTAGGTGTGGTGGTGGTTTTGTTAAACCACGTTGTTTCCCGGTCAAGACTCTGTAGTCATAGAATGAGCCCCTATTGCCATGGAGTTCTGCTGGGCCAAATTCGGTGGTTCAGAACCATAGGCTGGTGCTTCCCCCTGGGTCTGAGGCAGGATGAGGGGCTACACAGAGCCATGTGGTTCTGCTGGCTGGTGTTGCTGCCAGCCACTTCCAGCAGGCTCCCCTGCGTGGGGCTGGTTCAGGGCATGGGGGGATACCTGGAGCTCCCGCCCCTCCACCTGGGTCCAAGGCGGCCAGGTGAGGGAACTGTGTGGAGCCATGCAGTTCCACTGGTTGGCACTGGCATGCCCACCTGTGCAAAACCAGTTCAGGGCATGGGGGCATGTCCTGGAGCTCCCCACCTGCCTGGGTCCTGAGGGGACCACGTGGAGCCGTATTTCCACTGGTTGGCACTCAGGACTCTTGTTTTTGCTGCCTTTAGGTCTTGCCCTGGGTCTCTTAGGAGAGGGCTCACCAGTTGGCTCCAGGCAATTGCAGAAGCCACTTGGAAAGTGCAGGTGAGCCCTGGTTCATCAGACTTTGGCAGCTTCCAGTCACCAGGTGACAGTGTGCTGCTCAGAGGCAACTGTGCACGACAGTGGAAGTTCCCAGTCTTTTTAATATTAGTCATTTTAGTGGGTGTGGAGTGGTAAGCATGGTCTGGTTTTATTCACAAATTCAAACATGCTTATTAAAAATAAAACAATTCAGAAGTATAAAGTATAGTAAAAGTTACCCAGCTATAATTCCTCCCATTTACCATAAACCCCTATCCCAATGTCTAAATGGGTCCCCTGGGAAAAGTTTGGTGCTCATTCTTCTAGTCCTTTCTCTGAAGGAAAGTCTCTGTACCAGTATCAAAGGGGCATCCACAGTTGTGTGAGGAATAAATCTCTCTTCATGCCTCAGCCAGGCCTGGGCTTTGTTTCTGTACACTAGCCAATCCAGCCAACTTTCATGTGGGAAGTCTTCTTGAAAGAAATACTCTGGCTCCTAGCACCTGAGTATATTGTGGAAATCACAGTTCCCAATTGGCAAAATACCTCTGCCGTAAGGGGTAGCCCTTTGAACCCTAAGGACAAAAGTAACATTGCCCAGGGGCTAAGAGTCAGTTGTAGATTCCAGGGGAATTGAAAAGCGTGCACTGCTTCTCCTAATGCTAAAGGCTTGAAATGTTCTAGTCAGTACTTTTATATCTGTCCTTTGCTGAGCCTGAGAAAGAAGACTCTGGGCCTCAGGATCCGGAATAAGATTTCTCACTCATCCTGGCCATGTTTTTTCTTCTCTTCCTTCCCACAGAAGATCTTTTGCTCCTTCTAAATTTTGACTGAATCTGTCGCCCTTACACCATCCGCAATGAGGTAGTAGTGCACCACTGTGTGGCTGGCGGTTGTAGGTGCACACATGATTATTCCTTCCCATTCAGAGCATCACTGGAAACTGGCTGGCCTGGCTAGTGGTGCTCAGAAATCGAGACTTGTTATTTTTACTGCAAAAGAATTGACAGATCTGGGCCGACCCTGTGGCTTACTCGGGGGAGTGTGGTGCTGGGAGCACAGCAGCGCTGGGAGCGCTGAGGCCACGGGTTCAGATCCTATGTAGGGATGGGCAGTGCGCTCACTGGCTGGGCATGGTGTGGACGACACCAAGCCAAGGGTTACGTTCCCCTTACTGGTCACAAAAAAAAAAAAAAAAAAATTGACAGATCTGACCTCTATTGTGCCAAGGATGCAGAGCAATACTTTACAGGGACCCGCTGAGGCCTATAGAGGTTATGGTGTACTCCAGCTTGCTTGGCTGAGTGCCCCCCTTTTGCCCAGAGTGAGCCTATTAAAAAACAAACAAACAAACAAACAAAAACAGCCTTGTAGCTGAACAAAAAACAAAAACAGCCTTGTAGCTGAACAAAACTTGGGCTGATGGAATAATATCAGGCAAGACAAACAGTATTTTTTTGACCACTCATCCAATCTATCTGAACCCAGAGACATAGGAAAGAGAAGAAAATTAACACCTGTTGAGTGCTTACTATGTACTTGGGATTGCTCACAACCACATGAAGTAGGTGCTATTATTTTCCCTATTTTCCAGATGTGGACACTGAGACACAGAGAGATTTTTGTCCACTGTCGGGTTCCCTGTAAAGCACTGGGACAGTTTAGTTTACAGGATATTAATTAGGGAGCCCTTGGGATCAACTTTCATGGAGGGAAGTAAAGGAAAGGGAAGCAAACGGAAGAGAAAGGAAGGAGGCAGGATTGGATAGAGGTAGATGTTGAACTGTAACACAGTCTTAATGGCAACCTCATCCCACCCTACAGGGAGCTCTGAAGCTGGGATGCCCCTTCAAAGTTGTTCTCTATTGTATCCATATAGGAGACCATGTCTTTCTATCCCTGCATCAGTCACTGGATACCTAGTCCCCGCTTTCAGGTCCAGAGTTATTTCAATCACGCCCATCATCAAGCCATACCAAAAAGAAGAAAGGATAAAAAAAAAATGATCATAGAGAAGAAGTAGGAAAAAATGAACTCTGCAATCTGGGTTCAAATCCTGAAACAACTTCTGACTAGCTGTTTAACTCTGGACAAGTTACTTAACTTCTCTGAGGTTCAGTTTCCTTTTTTTTTTTTTTTTTTTGAAAAGTGGTAATAAGTATACTTAGCTTGTAACGTCGTTTTGAAAATCAAATACGATCATTTATGTAAAGCACCTTGCATAGGGACCTGGCATAGAGTAAGTGCTGAATACATGGAAGTTATTATGATAACTGGGTAAATTATTGTGCTGTGGTACCTGGCTTTCTCATTTGTAAGGTGAAGTGAAGATGAGCTACCCCAAAGGGAAAATGTCAATACATCTTTTGTATGATCCAGTACACAATAGGCACTCAGTCAGCATTTACTCCAATGAATGGATGTTTATTTGAGAGGATTTGAATGGACATAACACTCCTACTTTCAAAGAGCAGAGGAACCTTTTATGGCAATGAAAAACTACAGTTAACAGAGGAGGGAAAAGTATTCCCCTTGCACAGCCAGGGACTAAGATCTGGGGCTAAAACTTTTTCAGTCAGCCAGCCCCCATCCCCATCCCTTAAGTCCAGGAGTGACCTGACTAGGAGACCTGGCTTTGGTGGAGAGGAGAGCTGTGGGGCTCTGGGAGCCTGGGGCATTTTCTTTCAGGAAGGAAGACCACCCACACATTACACAGGAAAAGAGGTGTACAGGAACTGTCCTGAGCTGAGGCTGCCTTACAGGAGAGGGCAGACCCAAGAGCCAAGAGAGGAAGAGATGAAAGGAACGAAATTCCCACCACCTGCATGTGTAAAGTGATTGGCATGTACTTGAATCTAAATCCACTCCTCTCCCCACTGTTATATACTGTGGAGTAGGTGCCAGAGTTTTAAATAAAAGCCAATACAGGTGTCAGTCTGGGGCTCCTCTCAGCCTGAAGCAGCCCCTATAGCAGAGCCCAAAGCCCCATTTACTTAGGCAGTGAGTGGGCAGAACTTATAGAGTGGGTCTGGCTCCCTGTTTTCACTGTGTGGAACTTCTACTACTTCTATGCAAAGACTAGAGGTATGGGGGGAAGATCCACAGATCTCAGGATCCCCATACACACAGCCTGGTACCTAAGAACTTTAGTATATCAGGGAGAATTAGGTGGGAGGTGGGAGGAAGCTATAGAATAACATCCAGGCTTTCCAAATGGATATGAAAAGGAGGGCTTGTCCAAGCTACTTCTGGACCTTAAAGATGAGATGAGGATGGGAGCGGGGGAGATGTACGCACCCAGCTTGTCGGGAAAATCAGCAAAAAGACTGTTATCCCTTCAGAGCCTAAGGCAAAAGTAGAGGGAGGGGAAACACTGGAGCCTTTACCTGAAACAGTATAGGCCTCCCCCAGCCCTCAGACCCTACAGATCCTTAGGATCCAGGCCTCAGGCACAAGAGACAGAGAATCACATCTGGGCCTTTTGCCTTCCTTCACCTCTAAACAAGGGCAGGGGTTGAAATGTGGGTGGGAGAGAAGGGATCATCAGACACAGTTTCATTAGCACCTGAAATCTGAAGAGCAGAAAGAAATAAGAGCAAAGACAGGAGTTGTGCTTCCATCACATTAAATAGGAGACTTGGTACGGGTAGGGAAGGATTGTTTCACATCAGGACATCAATCACTCTGGCCAAGGGGAGGGGTTAAGATCAGCAGAGCTCCATGTGCTCTCCCTCTCTTCATTCATCCTGCTTCCGTTTCGGCTTTTTGGGGTTCCGGGACCGACTCTTGGCTTTACACAGAGGGCATATAGGTGCGTTCCGATGAATTTGCTGGTGACATGACAAGCAGGCCTGGTAGAGGGCACAGGAAAAAGAAAGTTGTGGTCAGAATCTTCTAGGCCATGGCTCAGACTTCTGATCCCCAGGGGCCCAGAAAGCAATTGCAATTTCCCATCAGTAGGGAGCAGTAATCAGTGAGTGAGATCCAAGTAGACAGATCAGTGCTCTTGGAGGCCACAGAAGATGAGAGTAAAGGATATTCAAGGTCAGAGAGGGGTATGGAGAAAAAGTATCCAAAACTTTGAAATAAGGCAAAATGTGAACTACATATCCATTCAGCATTATACTGGAACATTGTCTAACAGGCATACCTAAGGATTATTTAGTTTTCTAGGGCAGGGGTCAGTAAAGGCCAAGGTAGTAAATATTTCAGACTTTTCATGTCCTATGGTCAATGTTGCAACTATTCAACTCTGTGTTACATGAAAGAAGCTATAGACAATATATAAACAGGCATACATGTGTACCAATCAAACTCTAACAAAAACAGAGAGCGGGTCAGACTTGGACTGCAGGTTGTAGTTTGCTGACCTCTGCTCTAGGAGAATGTCCCTTTGTTTGACTATTTACTATTGATTAGGGCCCAGACTCTGTGATATTACACTGATAAGCTACAAATGATTTTTGCCCAGCAGAGATGCAAATTATTTCTGTTCAGAAGAATAGATAACCATAAACGTCACAGTTTTATTGACCTGTAGACATAAAGTAGTTCTGTATCTAACTCTGCAAATGTATTTTAGCATTCCTTTCCTTTACAGGCTATATAAATATCTGTTCCTCAAATGCTTTTGGAAACAGCTTTGTAATCCTGCTGGCTCCTTAATTTATGACACATGCTTACTATATACTTATGTAAGAGTCACGTTTGTAACTTTTAAAAAATTATACCTTAGGGCCGGCCCGTGGCTCACTTGGTAGAGTGTGGTGCTGACAACACCAAGGCCCCGGGTTCGGATCCCATATAGGGATGGCTGGTTGCTCACTGGCTGAGCGTGGTGCTGACAACACCAAGTCAAGGGTTAAGATCCCCTTACCTGTCATCTTTTAAAAAAAAAAATTATACCTTAGGGGGCTGGCCAGTTTGCTCAGTTGGTTAGAGCACAGCTAAATAACCCCAAGGTCATGGATTTCATTCCCTGTACCAGCCAGCCACCAATAAAATAAAATAAAATAAAAAATTATACCTTAGCAGGGCCTGCCAATCTCTCTGCATTCTAACCCCTCTGAGATTATAGGGCAACAGCATAGTGGGTTCAACACAGCACACACACATCCCTTCCTCTGTGTCCAAGCAAAGACTGTTTAAGGAAGGCCAAAAATAAATAAGGCTAAAGCCCCAGACCCAACCTTCCATGTGCTTTTCCTGGTAGGATACATCGCTTCCTCCACAGCCCCTACCCAGCTTACTCACCTTCATTGGTGGGGGCTGCTGCCTGAAGGTGGCCGTCTGCCTAGTGTCCTGCTTCCTAGCCACTTGGAGTTGTTGGGCGGCAGCGGCTGCAGCGGCCAGGGACTCAGGGATGGGGGGCTCCTGAGGCTCCGTCTGCCACTCTGCTTTTTGCTTCTCAAAGTAACTTTGGAGATGAGAGACAATGACTGGATCATTCTGAAAGCAAGGAGAATCTTGCCCCTCTTAAAAACTTCATGTGTCATGCCACAGAACCAAGGGTTGGGCTATGACTCACTGTAGAAATTTCCTGTACCTTCCCTAGCATGAGGCTCTTCTCCCTCGGTACCAGGCCCATTGTCTGCTGGAAAGGGTAATCCTCCTGCTTCTTGGCTCTGACAGCACCAGAAGATCAAGAAATACCAGGGCTAGCAAGGTCCTCAAAGGGCATTCAGTCCTATGCTCCTTTGTAGTATTCCTGTTATGTGTCCTCAGGCCTCTTTTGACATACCTCTGTATGAAACTCATCACTTCCACAGCAATCTGCTCTACCTTTAGGAAACACTTCCTTCTACTGAGCTAAACTCTTTCTTTCTGTAAGATTAGCCTAGTTCTTGACTCTGGCTCTTGAAATAAAGTCTAAGGTTTGCCCCTAGAGACCATGAAAGCTCAGCCTTCTGTGTTTTCAAAGACTTCTGGACACCCCTCCTACACCTTGACTTAGGAACTGGCCTCTTAAGACGTAGACCTAATCTTGTATTGTCAAAATTGTGTTGTCAAATTGCATGAAGAGTTTTGACAGCCATTTAATAATTCTAGTCTAATCATTATTCTTCTGGTATAACAGCCCAGCACAGAGACTTGCCCAAGATCATGCAAAGAGTCAGCCACTGACAGGCCTGGGTACTCTGACTTTCAGGCCAGGCTTTGTGTGTGTATACACGTGTGTGTATAATATGTTGCAGGAACAGGGGGCAGGCAGCTTACTCTAAGGAGAGTTTCTCCTCCTCTTCACACAAGTCAGGAAGCCTCTGCAGGCCCAGAGTCATGCGCAAGGCATCCACATGTTCCTTCAGTGGCTTATACTCATCATGCAGCCGCCGGGTAGACTCTAGCAGCTTATTTAAGTCATTCTCAGACTGTTTGATGGTGTTTTCCATCTGGAACATAGAGTGGGTAGGCACAGAGAAAAGACGCCAAGGTTGTCAGAGGGGCTCTAAAGCTGAGTGGATAATAGCACAGGCTACAGAGCCAGATCAATCTATGTCCAAGTCCTTAATCTGCCATGTCCTCTCAGTGTGACTCTGGTCAAGCCTTGGTTTCTTAATCTGTATAATGGTAATAGTAATAGTGCCTACCGCATGCAATCTTGGTGAAGATTTGGTGACCAAATTCATATAAAGCACTCAGTACAGGGGCTAATAAAGACTCAATAAATAGTATTTATTATTCAAATATAGCATCTTAGAGCTGCAGTGTCCTTTAGAGCTCATTTAGTCCACCCTATCACTATTGTACAGGTCAGAGAACTGAGGCTCAGAGAGACAAAGGGACTTTCCCAGGGAAATACTTCTTAGGGGCAAAGGCTGGATAAAGACTCAGGGCTTCTGCTTCTCAGGCCAGTGGGCTTTTTGCTAGATCAATAGCTGTCAAAATGTGATCACCAGATCAGCAGCATCAGCATCATCTGGGAACTCACGAATGCAAATTCTCAGGCTCTACCTCAGAGATATTACATCAGAAACTCTGGGGTGAAGTCCAACAACCTGTGTTTTAACAGGCCCTGCAGGTGACTCTGACGCATGCTCAAATTTGAATCCACTGACCTTAGATTCTCAGCCCCTGTGTGGCAAATATCTTGCTCATTTCATTGCCTTCATATTCTTGTTTAGCTGGCAGCAAGACTGCCATTTCCTCATGAGACCCAGAATCCTGTTATCTCTAACTCAGAAAATCCCAAGTGCCTAATGTCCAAACCTTATTTATGTTTCCTTTAAGATCCTAGGCCTGACATCAGGAAATGGGTATTGCCACAGAAATGAGTTTCCCAAGAACAGAAACTTAGCTCCTTCAAAAATAATTTTAAAAAAATACTTCTCATTGTCATAGGCTCTAAGGATTGGAAAGGACCTTACAGGTCAGCACCTCCAGCTTCCTTCCTGGTAAAGGTATCATCAATACAGTAGCCCAGACAGGTGACCATTCAGACTCTGTTTGAATAACTCCAAAAGAGGGGAGCTTATCACCTTAGCAGATAGTTCATTTCAAAGAGTCTCCAAAGGAGAAACATTAATGAGGGCGGCTTTGGTAGGCAGGCAGAAATGACTTGTTCAGTCTGGTTGTAAGCTTTGGAGTACTTTAAGCTACACCTGGGAGGCAGCGACCTGCTCTGCTTTTACTCAAGGATAGCAATCAACTCCCAGACTCCAGAATGAGAGCACATCAGAGCTGAAAGAGCTCTGAAAGGTTACTGAGTTCCTCTCATAATGCAGAGACAGAAAACAAGGCCCAGAAAGAAGGGACTTGTCCTGTGATATGCAACCAGTCAGTGACAAAGCCAGGGCTGGGTCTCAGGACTCCTATATTCTTCCACTCCACCACAGCCTGATGCCTGCTGCCCTAGGTTGGCCACAGCCTCATCACAAAGAGAGGCCACAGAACTTACTACTGCCTCTTCCTCAAGGGGCCCAGTGGTAGGATCCGGGCAGCCAGCCACATACCACATTGATGTCAGCATGAATAAGTCGGAGTTCCTCCACATGGGCCATCTTTTCCTGTAGCAGGAGGTCCATCTCCTGTTTGTATTCCTTCAGGTGCCTCTCCTCTGACTCAAGTGCCTCAAACTCAGCCTTCAAACGGGCCTTGATCTTCTCCATCTGCAGGGTCTTGTTCCTGTAATCCCCCAAAGCAGGAAATAAGCCAGCAGGAGAAGGGAAGAAAATGGAAATGGAGTAGGCCCTACTTAGGCCCTATGCCAAGGCTTTCTTTCTAAGCCATTGTTCCAATCCTCCCTCTCTCCTGGCAAAGCTAACCTAAAGCCATTCCAAAAAAATTAGAAGATGCTTTCTTCCAAGATAAAAGTTCAGTGGGTCTCAGATGGGGTTATTTTTTTTTCTCTTATGGGAGTATTTGCAAATGTGGGCCAGGTTTTAGCTGTTACATTGATTCAAAAGAAAGCACTACTGGCATTTAGTGGACATGGCACCAGAGATGCTAAATAGCCTCTCAATGCACAGGAAAGTCCTGCACCACAAAGAACTCCCACCCAAGATGTCAACAGTGACCTCTTGAGAAACTCTAGAGAAGCACTGTCCAGTAAACTCTTTACAGGATGGAAGCGTTTTATATCTGTGCATTCCAATACAATAGCCATGAAGCACACTTGGCTATTGCGCACTTAAAATGTGGCTAGTGCAACTGAGGAAGTGAATTTTGAATTTTATTTTATATGAATTAATCAAATTTAAAATTTAAACAGTCACATGTGGTTAATGGTATTCGTAATGGACAGCACAACTCTAGACAGTCCACTTATCAGTTCCAGAAGATGAAGGAGAACAGAATTACTGTGGGTCATGTCTTTCTTAGAAAAAAAATCTGTTTCTGGTTGTTAAATCCTAGTTGTATATCCTCTGGCTAAGTAATCCCACACCTGGGGATTTATTCTAAGGAAGTAATTCACAGAAGCAAAAAGTTAATACACAGATTTATGCTTTCTGGGCTATGGGCAAAATTGGAATATTTGACAGCCATTAAAGAATTGTGACATGAAAAATTTTGAAGATATGATATTCAATTTAAAAAGTGCACAGAGAGGGCCGGCCCGGTGGTGCACTGGAGAGTGCGCCGCTTGGGAGCGTGGCGGCGCTCCCGCCGAGGGTTCGGATCTCATGTGGAGACCAGTTCCCGCTCACTGGCTGAGCGCAGTGCGGGTGCAACACCGAGGGTTGCGATCCCGTTGCCGGTCCCCGGTACGGGCGCGACACTGAGGGTTGCGATCCCATTACCGGTCAGTAGAAAAGACAAAAAGGAAAAAAAAAATCTTTC